>NC_036464.1:2032500-2222500 GCF_002775205.1 Xiphophorus maculatus | reverse complement strand
TAGAGACGAAGCTGCAGGTTTTAGGGCTGAAACGAAGGATTACTTTATTATTCTGATCATTAAATGATCAAATCTGATTTAAAGTATCTCACATTTTAACTTTCTTATTCAATATTATAAATACACTAAAAGATACTAAACAATTTAAACAATTTAAACTAAACAATTTATGGAATAAAATTTACTGCCAAAAAGTCAACAACATTTCTATAGTGAACGTTTCAAAGATTCATCTGCAGCTAAAAAATATTTCTGCTGATTGTTTTGGATTAACTGGCTGATAATTAGATGTAAAAGCTGCTTAGTAGGAAAAGTTTTACAGAATCTGAACCAGGTGGAGATAAAACTGCCACTAGAGGAATTCTGGGTAAAACAGATTTTACATCTTAAATATCTTTTTATTATCTTAAATACAAATATGTTTATATATTGTTTACACCTTTGGTTTAATTGCTGCTCTGAGAATGTTGAACGGCCTTTTTTGATTAATTGATTAATTTTTGATTAAGAATTGCTTCATCGACAGGATTTGAACTTGCAACTCCACAGTGACAACAAGCTGCAACATTCGCCGCTGCGCTAAAATTCCCAGAAAGATCAAACTCAGTTCAGGTGTAGCAACCGCTTAGCAACGAGGAACAGGAAGTACGGCATCATCAGAGTCGCTCAACAGGAAGGGAGTGAAAACAACCGAGTCGTCAAACTGAAACTTCCTGTCATAAAGGCAGAATGATGAGAGAAAATGAGTCAGATGTGGATCAGAACCACCAGATTACAGAGAATCAGGAAGAGGAAGATGCTGATGATGATGAGTTAATGAGTAAAGGCTGAAAACTCCGACACGCCCACCGACCTGCCTCATCACATCCTGGAGCCGCAGGACGTGACCGACAGCACGGGGGAGAAAAACTGAGCCGGAACCGGCAGAATCTGGGTCAGAGTACGGCAGAACTTTGGATAAAATTTATTTTTATTATTTTACATCAGATATGAGATTTTATGGTTCTTTAGTTTCAGATTTCTGCCTTGAAGTGTTTCTTTCTGAACATTTAATCTTAGTGTGGAAGAAGTTTGTCCTTGTCCGCTGCAGCCAAGGTCATGGGAAGTAGGTCTGGTTCCTCAGCGCCCCCCTATGGCCGCCAGAGGAAGTGCACATATAATAACTTAGCTGCTCTTGGATTCAATTTTCATTTGGAAAACTGGAGTCAGATCCTGGTTTTCAGTTGGCTGATACCTGAGAGCTTTACGTTAGAATAATTCCTACATAAAACTGAATAAAAATAATAAATATTACAGCCAAACATCACTAACTCCATTCAGCTTTAGCTACTGTGCTAAATTATTTCTATGCCCCTAAACCAGTGCTTCTCAATTCCAGTCCTCAGGCCTCCCTGCTCTGCATGTTTTAGATGAGCCTCTATTCCAGAACAGCTGATTCAAATGATTGCATGACCATCAAGTGCTGCAGAAACCTGTTGATTCAATCCAGGTGTGTAGCAGAAGGGAAACACCTAAAACATGCAGGGCAGGGGGGCCTGAGGACCGGAATTGAGAAACGCTGCTCTAAACCAATCAGTATTTTCTCCTAATTAGTTAGAATAAACACAAAGGTTAGTCAAACTTTCAGTTAAAGCAAAAGATTATCAAGAACTAATCATTAACACAATCTATAATCTATAACATATATCCACACACTAAGAAAAGAATGAAAAGATCTCCAGCTGCCCTGCTGAAACTTTCTGTCTCTGAGTTTTTCTGACCCACATTCTGCCTCTCACTGTGTCCACTGCAGAGAAGCAGAAATATGGTGATGCTGGTGACCTTTAACCTTGAACTACAAACAGAGTCGGACAACAAACTCTAATCATCAGCAGTTCAGTTGACCAATAAAATAATTTATTTCCTGTGTTGCTGCACAGGAAGTGATCAGCTCTGACAGGAAGAAGACAGTTCTTCAGTTTAAAGGTGAAACGACGAGAAACAGACTAATGTCACCAGGATGAGACTGAGGTCATTAAATTAGACGTTTGACTCACTTCCTGTTCTTTACCGTTAAGGTTGCTATATTTAAGGTCTGAGACAATCATTAGAAAACATCTTTACATTAGATAAAATAATTTGGAAAACCACCAGAAAGCTTCTAATTGCTACTGCGATTCCCACAATCCTCTGCTGCATCACTGTCACATGACCAACCTGCTTCAATACCAACGTTACTGCTGCTGTTTACATACACTGAATAAAAAGACACAACACTGAGTGAAGTTAAATCAAACTTTTCTTGTTTACACTTATTAGAATTACCAAAATTATTTCTATTTGTTAAATGCCAGAAAACTTGGCGAGAAATTTTTTGTAATTCAAGAAATGACGATTCAGCAGATTAATTACAAAAAAAGGATATTGAGGCCTCAATTAGCATATAAAGACTGTTGGAATTAATTATGATAATAATTTAATATTTAATAGTCATGATGTAATCTGAACAGCCTTAATTAGAATTAGAAAGTGTCAGAAAAGATTTGTGCACCCAGCTGTTTCATTGGCCTTCAGTGTATGTGTACACACACACACACACACACACACACACACACACACACACACACACACACACACACACACACGCCCTCTGAACTCACCATGAGAGCGTCGGAGGCGCACACGCTGTGGAAGCCGTGGTAGAAGGCAGCAAACTGTTTGTAAATGGATTTATTCAGCAGGAAGTCGATGTAGAGCTGGACGTACTCTGTGGAAAGAGAGCGGAGGGATTTTCATTATTCCATTACCAGGTTCCACCTTCAACCCTGCAGCAGCCGCTTCTCTGGGCGACGCTGGCAGAAAGTTACATCTGAGCACTAACAAGAGCCGCTGGATGGAAAATGAGTTCATGGTTCTGAACAATAGAGGCTTTGACAGCAGCCAGGTCCGTGTTTCTGCCAGTGAGAAGAAACGGAGAGCTGGACGTAAAACATGAAGATGTAACTCATATTTCTAACTCAGTTTAAACCAGAGAACCTTTCTTTATTACTGTGTGTAAAAAAAAGAAATATCTCAGCAATATTTAACAAATCGCCAGGTTTGAAGCTGCAGACCTGTTGGACCTTTGAGAAGGTTCTGGTCTCTGTTGAGTAAAATCATCAAACCCTAGAGACAGACTGCATGTCATCAGAAAAATATGCTAACAGCTACATTATTGTGTTAAATGCAGAAAGGTGAGGCTTTCCTTCTAACATTAAGTGTCCTGATCACTCAGGTGACTGGAGGAATGGGAGAGCTTAAGTTGGCACTGGAGTAACAGTACCGGTCAGAACCAGACCAGAAACTGCAAAGTCTAAGAATCTGCCAGAACCTTTGTGCTTTGATTTACAGTTTGTGTCACTAGAGCTCATTCCCAATTCAGTGAATTACAGACAGACTGGCCACGCCACGTTGTAGTCTTAAATCACTTTGTAGGGTGTTGGTTTGATAGGTCTCTAGACAATTACCACTTCCTGCTCCTCGTTGGATAAATCAATAACTTATGCACTTTAAATTTCTCATTTTAAGATCCTAAGTTTAAATTTGGAGCACCAGTTTTTAGGATCTGAAGTTTCTGGAAACAGACTGCAGCATGGCTGCGGTCCAGTGATCCAGGGCTTCCCTGAGTGTGTTTTCATCTTAATCCTCTGTAGGCGGTTTGCCATCCTTGTTGTCGCCATGGTGATAAGCTGCAGTGGCGTGTTGTGCGCTCTCTTCTTCACCCCTCATGCGCTTGTTGTTTTGGATGATTGACTCCGCCTCCACACACATGCATTCTGCATTTCCGTCTCTTATTCTCAGGAATTAATATTTACAGAATGCCAGAAATAAAACTTCGGACGGGGACGGCACAAAATGGATTTTTCGCTTGAAAACAAAAAGTGTCTAACATTTCAACATTCCTGAAAGTCCCAAACACTGGAAATAGTCACCAGTCCTCATGAAATGCTAATGCTAACTTTGCTAGCATTAGCAAAGTTAATGCTAACTTTGCTAGCATTAGCAAAGTTAGCATTCTGTATTAAGGCACAAATTTAAATATGTGCTCATTTACCAAATGGTAGCAATAATAATGGTAAGAATAATCTGAAAAGTCTGGTGAGTAACTGGTAGCATTTTTCATACCAATCTAGAATATGTAACTCTAGGTCTAGTTGTTAGCATGACAACATTCACGTGTTAGCAGTTTGATGTTAGCATCCTCCTTTTAGCAGTTACAGTAGACATTTTCCCAGTGAAGTGATCTCTGAAATCCTTGAGCTGCAGCTCAGGACAAACCCACCTTCAGTAGGTAGAATGTTTGAACTTGGGCATTATCTGAAAATCCCAAACGTTAGCTGACAACATTAGCACTAGCTTGCTAACATTAGCATTAATGTTGTAATGATAAATCTGGTATTGAGCTCACAGGGACCAACATAACACTCCATATTTAATAAATCACTGAAATCATTGTGTTAAGCATTTTTAATGAGCCTGAAATTCCCAATCATTAGCTGCGGACAATAGCATGCTAACATCACCAGTATTGGTTAACATTTTCCCAATGACCTCACAAATACAGTTCAGATTAAACCAATGGGTAGCTTACAATGTGAGAAATGTTGGAAGTTAGTTTGTTTTCTTTAATTTTCATTAAGTTTTGAGGCTCAAAGTTTAGATTAAGATCTTAGCATTAGCATTGTAATTTTAGCGCTAATATAACCAGTTGGTTCAGACTGCAGGACATAGTAGTTTATTTTAGCTCATGTGGTAAGTTAATTCTGTAAGCTACTTTAACCTTACCAACCAATGGCTATTAAAACTCATATTTAGACGTTCGAACACATATACATTTCTGACCCATTACTTGGAAACGGTCAACAAATACATCATAAACTCCTCAAACAAAGTAGAGGATTCTGGAAGCTGAATTCATAGACTAATCTAATTAGAAACCATATTTACATTCAGTTTAAATAAATGCATCTTCAGTGGAATTAGTTTATTAAAGGTTAAATACTCTGTTGGATCCAGAGGTAAACTGGTGGTTTGTGTTATTTACAGCTGAACTGTTCTGGTTTTGCTCGGACTCACCCTTCCTGTTCTGCTTGGTGACGGAGATTTTGTCTCCTCCGGGTTTCAGGTTGTAGGATTTGACAACGCCCATCTCCTCTTGGAACACCTGCAAGCAATAAAAACTGTTCAGTTTGACCAAATAACTGAATCCATATCGATTTAATCAGCTTGATCAACTTCGTTTAACTTAATTTATGATGGCAGCGTTCAGACCGTTTAGAGATGACCTTGTAACCCTTCCCAGATTGATGGGCATTGCTGAGGTTTTTTCATTTTGATGTTCTTCTAACATAGACTAAAAAATCTAAATCTAAGATCTTAATGTTATATAACCAGAATATTATATAGTGAAGTAAGGTAAAGATTTCCATCAGAGCAACAGAAGCTCCTGTCTGGTTTCCTGAGCTCTTTTTGCAGGTGAGTTTCTGACTGAAGAGGATTTAACACCATGTTGACCTCACATGTCGACAAGAATCCAGGAGGTCATCAAGGTTCATCCGGGTTACAGAAACATACAGCAATTTTCATTATGTTTACTTAAGGATCTGAAAAGCTCTGAGGCACATCGGACCATTTCCTGAGTTTTTATTCTTCATTTTCTGTCTCTGTATTTGGTTTGGTGTTCAGATAAATAACAGAAATAAACTTTGGCTGAAGTTTTATTCTGATCTGAGTCCAGCTCTGGCAGAACTTGGATTACAAAATGTTTCAAATTTGAAACGGTACTTTTCCACGGTTCCACATTTATGTCACTAAATTGGAAAATGAATAAGCTTTATTTGCGTTCTGTGGATCAGGATTGTGTTTTTGCTGTGGGATCTGGATTTAAAAAGTTAGCTTAGGTTATTAAGTTTTGAGAAGAAGCGAAATGAGTTTAAACACTGACATAAATGGAAAAGGCAGACCCACGTCAGACTCTGAGTTCTGCAGGTCGGTGGAAACGGTGCCACAGTGGTGCGACTGTTAGCAGCCGTCCATCACACTGGGGGCTAAAATAACACCTCAGCTCAGGGCTTCACATATTCTGTCTTCCCACATGCGCTCCATATTTATCCCCACTGCAGCATCAGTGACTCCATTATATGTGATGCTGCTCAGTAGCAGGTCTTGTTCTTAATGTGTGCTGCTGTCGTGATTTAGAGGAGCTCTGCAGTGCGGCGGGAAACCAAACAAAACCTGGCTGAGGTCAGGTGTATTTCAGTGATTTTACCTGCACAGGTAGGGATGGATGTGGTTGGACCCTGGGGGGGGTGGGGGGGGGTCACTGCAGATCAGGAGGTAAAAGGATCATACTGTCCCAGTTTAGACCCGGTAGAACCAAAATCTAAACCTTTGTCAAACTAAATTAAATCATCGTGTAGAGGAAATATTGATCAGGGGGGTTGATTTTTCTGGATGAGTTGCTGATGCCACTGTGAAGTTTATAAAATGCTTCACATCAGTAAGGCTGTTTCTCCTCCTGATAGTCCGTTAGACCCGGTCCAATTGGGACCAGAACTTCCCCATCTGCTCCACCTCCAGCTGCTGTGGTTCTCTGAGTCAAACCAACCTGTTCCCCTCCTGGCCTGTGGGGGCGCTGCACCATGAACCACTGAAGGAAATGACACAAAAACCTCTGAAGACCCTGAGAGCAACTTCCTGTTTCACCAGATGGAAACAAGATGGAGGCGTCAGATTTTAGTGGTTGGAGGATTTCTCTTTATCTGTGGCTAAAGACCAGGAGACATTTCTGCTGCTAACGCTAGGCTAACACATTTGTTTTGGTTGCATTTACCCAGAATGCCCTGTGCGATAGTCCACTTCCTGCTTTTTGGAGCAGTCTCTGGTCCGATTGTCGTTCACATATGCATTCAAACCAAACCAGAGCTCTGTCTAAATTTGACCGTCCGCCAAAGATCCCCTACCAGATTAAAGTCTGGACTCAGTCTGGTAAAACGACTTTATCACATCCAGTCAGGCGAAACATGCTGGTCAAATTAAAAGATTACTTTGAATCTAAATCTGCCAGCTGTATGAATCGTCTTGGGCTTTAACTGTAACACAACTTTCCATTGATACTTTGTTATTCATACTTGTGACATGAGCAAGTTTCTATCACAGCTTTTAAAAGTTGGTTTAATCTTTGCATTACTGAGAAGTTGAGTCATATTTAGTAATCCTTTCCAGTTTTACTAAAAAGAGAAGTGATTCAGTTTAGTCAAGTCTTTGTCATTTTGGGTGTTTTTTCCAGCTCGATATTAGAAGCTTTAATGGCTGTTCACCTGGAAGGTGAGGTAGAAATCCTCCTCCACGTTTCCCTCGTAGCTCAGCAGCTCCGCCAACCCGTGAGCCAAATCCTGCAGACACACGGATAGAAACTCTTCATTTCGCGAGTCAAGTTTCACACTTTTTCATGTATTAGTGGGGAAACCACACATTCCCACCTTTACTTTTCAGGTATGCAAACAACAACATTCTTTAAGTGACAAAGAGCCTGAGGTACTGCGTGGCTGCCTCAGCTTCAGGCTGAGCTTATGTCACAGTTAGAGTCAGAGCGCCCTAAAGCAAGACAGCAAACTTTTCATATTGTAACAATCTGTTGTTACTCTTTATCTTACAAATGTAAGACTTTTTGAGAAAAAATAGCTAAATCTCATTTTGCTGAAGGACGTCTGGGTTAGTCTTCTGTAGAGGACCGGAAACCTTTGGTACTGAAAGGTGAAAACTGATATCCTCCAGTTATTTAACTACTTGGTCTATTACAGCCTCCACGGTGTGTGGGTGTGTGTGTGTGTGTGGGTGTGTGTGTGTGTGTGTGGGCGTGTGTGTGGGTGGGCGTGTGTGTGGGTGTGTGTGTGTGTGGGCGTGTGTGTGGGTGTGTGTGTGGGTGGGCGTGTGTGTGGGTGGGCGTGGTGACTGGCAGAGTTTTGACCTTCCCAGTCAGGAAGGTTTTGGATGCGTTGCAGCCTGTGGATCAGGTATCTGTGAGCGACTGTTTGGAGACACTTCACCATCTTTCTCTCACTGAATTCTTACATCAGTCGGATTGTGTTCGGTTCGGTTTGGTCCGGTCCGGTCCGTCAGGACTCCCAATCTCTGCTGCAGAACATAGGAAGCAGCTGCTTATAGGCAGCTCATTAAGGACTAGAAATATTTAAATGTTCAGGCCTGGGTCCAATAAATGTCAACACAAAGTGTCAAAAATTCAACATGAAAGGTTAATTCAGAATGCTATCTCCCTTTTAAACAGATAATGGTTTTGGTCAAATATCTTCGAATTGATGCATGACTCTACTTTTTAAACGCGGTCAGCCAGATTGAGGTCAGGCGACTGGCCACTAAATAATTGGCTGATGACCAAAACCAGACACTTTCCTGCCTGACTGACGGCAACTTGGAGAGCTGCTAATGGGACCGCAGCTAAACAATCAGCTCACTCTGGCTACAAGCTAGCTATGAACAAGACTCAAAGTTAGCTATTTATAATATCAGAGAAGCATTTCACAATGCAGTCAGAGGGAACAAAAAGGATTTAGGAGGTTCCTAAAATGGAGACTGAGTTATCTACGCAGGTATGCCTTATATTTAGACAGGCTAACGCTGTAACAGGTCAAACTGAAAGGCCAATTTACTTTAGGAGAAAGACAGGCCTCAGAGGAGAACAGACATTTTAATTCGTATCTGTCATGGAACGTCTTTGATTTAGAAGTTATATCAGCCTGATAGCTTAGCAAAGTGGGCTCCAGTTTGTATGTTGGTAACAGAGCTAACTGTGCTAACAGGATGCGCAGTGTTAGCCATCCTAACAGAGCTAACTATGATGAAAAGGCTGATTTGCTTAACCATTTGAAGTCAGGCTAGCGAAGCAACATGTGCTAACACCGTTAACCATCCTGACAGAGCTAATGAGTTGCAAGAGAAAGCTGGAAAACAAGTCAACAGTGATGGCAAAATGAATTATTATAATAAAGAAAAATGTTTTAACCACTAACCATCCTTACAGAGCTAACTGTACTAACAGAGCTAACGGTACTAACCACACAAGCAGAACAAAACGTGCTAAAAGACATAGATGTGCCAGAGCTAACTGGGCTAACAGTTAATTATGGTAACAAATAAAATATTAACATGTGGAAATCTAATAAAGTTAAGCAAGTTTACAAAGCTAATATGAACTAATTTAGGTAACCAAGCTAACAGAATGTGTTCGTGTGTGTGTTTAGTCAGTTTTTCTTTTTTCCTCTTTTAACCCATATCATATCAAAGCACAGATCATATCATAATAGACGGCCAAACAAACCCAAAATAGTTGTGGTGACCCAGGTCGTGTTATTCACATGCATGTTTGTTTGGTCATTTTCTAACTCAAATGTTTTCATTTCACTTTGACACTTAAAACTATACATAATCTATGTTTCTTTAAGTTCAATAAGAGACTGATCATTCTAAAGTTGTGAAAAATGACACAAGTTTCAAAATTAAAAACAAAAACAATAAGGAATTAGTTTAAAAAGTTATTCAAGCTAGATATGAGTATTTTTAAGCTGTGCACCATTTTATATGCATGTGCAAAGAGACATATGGAGAAACAGAAGAATAAATGCTGATCTGCACTTCTGTTTAATCCAACACATTAAGCAGAACTGAGTCCAAGTGAAGATAATCTGAACTGGATGGATTCAAAAGTCTGACTCTGTCTCCCTCTGGTGGCCAACTAAAAAAAAATTACTTTTTCTTATCCAAATGTTAGATATTAAGAAACAAAACTCAAATTTATTTATTTTAATCTGAATACTTTGGTCACAAATAAGTTTATCAGTTTATTGATCCTTACAGGCATGACCTGCTGCAGGTCGTCCAAGGTGGCCGTTGCCGTGCCAACGAAAGCATTAGGATCAGATGGTACAGTGGGCGGAGTGAGCAGCTTCCTGCAGGAAAGCAGAGGAGTATTATTCAATCTGGCAGTCGGTGCAGTAAACAGGGTGAACTTGAGAAAAGAGGGAAGTGTTGTTACCTGTAGCAGTAGAGAGGGAAGTGGATGTCGAGAGCAATGCTGTTGTAAACCGCTAAGCCCATCAGCTGATAACACAGCGTTAAAGACGGAAACACACTGCATGTGCAAACATGAGATAAATAGGTCTGCTGTATGTAGACGACTCAAAATATACACCTAGAAAAAGGAGAAGCTGCTGGACTAAAACCAGAAATGATATTTAACTTTCTGTTGAGTTCAGAAACTATTTTCTATCATAACAAGGTGCTAGAAAGGCCTTTATGGACTAAACACTGTCATTACTCAGTAAACAGCTAAAGCCAAATGGAGAAGCTGGAGACAGGCACCTGCCCTACCCTGCAAGGATAAACAGGTAGACATGATGAACGGGCGGATGGTATTCTACCTGCATTTCACGCAGACAGACATGAAGTGGACTGGAGTATCTCAGTGCTTCTCTGTGGGAGTCGCTGAGGCTCTTTCTGTGGTCCACAGTGTGAGAACCAGCCCTGTATACCAACGATTCGTCCACCTGCAGATTTTCCTCTCCTGCTTCAGTCTGAAGGGCGGCGGCCCAAAACATACACTCTCAAACCGCTCCCAGCTGCCACATGTGGTCACCATGTGTGCTGAGGTTCTGTGAGTAGGCTCAGGTTCTGTGTGTTTGAACTGAGTGGCGCTGATTGCAAGAAGGTGACACACACACTCACACACACAGAGGTAGCAAAGGAAAAATAAACACACACTGTAGATTTACCACAACCATTATGGTCATTATAGCCAGAATGATGTGGGTCAGACGGGCTGACTGAAGGCTTAGCTGCTCATACATCTTCCTGAAAGAACCTCTGGTCATACATCTTCCACAACGCTTAGTGAAAAGTCTTCTACAACGTCTGTTCAATCGTCTTCTACAACCTCTGGCCAATCATCTTCTACAACGTCTGTTCAATCGTCTTCTACAACCTCTGGCCAATCATCTTTTACAACGTCTGTTCAATCGTCTTCTACAACATCTGGCCAATCGTCTTCTACAACCTCTGGCCAATCATCTTCTACAACGTCTGTTCAATCATCTTCTACAACATCTGGCCAATTGTCTTCTACAACCTCTGGCCAATCATCTTCTACAACGTCTGTTCAATTGTCTTCTACAACCTCTGGCCAATCATCTTCTACAACGTCTGTTCAATCATCTTCTACAACGTCTGTTCAATCATCTTCTACAACATCTGGCCAATTGTCTTCTACAACGTCTGTTCAATCGTCTTCTACAATCTCTACTCTGACTTTACAGAACAAGAATAAAACTGCAGTCTCTCTCTCCCCCCTTTTCTTTCTGTTCCTCTTCCTGTCAGCGCTCTCTCTGTGTTTCACATCACCTCTCTGGTTTTATGCCTTCGTCCTTCTTTTTACCAGACAGGTTCTTTTTTACTGGGCCAAAATCAAGACAAGCCTGTTAAAAAGCTTCATCAAGTCACGGACTGCAGGTACTTAAACACATTTAGGGTTACTACAGTTAAAGTCAGTACCATCCGTTCCAGTCATGCACTTTCTCCTGGGCCTGCTGGTAACTGGATAGATGGAAAAATCAATGGGCCACAAAAACAGAAATCATTAAAATTTCAATAAATGAAAAAATATATATTTTTGCTCTAGATGTTTGTTGAAAAAACTGCAACTGAAGGATAACTTTAGGCAGCAGACTGAAGACAGATGGAAATGTAGAACTGTGTCCAGTCCAAGGTTCTGATTGGACTTCAAGAATTCATCGGAGGTGACCAACAGTTTCCACGAAAGTTTTTATTCAAGGCTTAAATTCTTCTCTCTGTTTCTGGATGATGAAAAGAGTCATGCTGTGGGCTCCAACTGCACTCCAGAAAAGGTGTTCATTTCCATGGCAACCATTGATGCAACTTTTTTGAATCTGTCACAGGTGTTTTGACCTTCATAGCGTAACTTTCTGTTTGAGGCTAAATCTCCTGGATGGGTTTAAACTTTCCAAGCAAAGTTCGCAGTTCTTCTTCAGAATAGATTAGATTAAACCTGACAGAAGTTAGGAGGCATTTCAGCATCTAAACAGATTTTCTTTTCAGTTTTTCGGCTCTTTATTTTAGCTGTCATCGGGCTCAGAAACAATCTGCAGCTCATTTGAACTTTCTGTTTTTTCTCCTCGACATATTTGATCCATCTGTTCCACCTCACACTACACCATCACATCACTTTCTGTCTCCTCCAGAGTTTGTTTCAGGAGACACTGCCTCTTGTCTCGCCTCCGCCTCGCTCGGCCCTCCAGAGCCTTTCTAATGACTGAACAGGAACAAAACGTGATAAATTAGCTTTTAGAACAAGCACACATGCGGAACATGCAGGAACACCCAGAAGCAAACAGCCCCTCCTCTTCGTCCTGCCAGACTCAAACCAAACACCCGTCTGGTCCGGGTCCCTCTCACCCCTACTGCTTCACACTAAACCCAAACCAAAACCCTCCAGGTTTCAGCCTTCCATGCAATGAGGGTCTAATACCAGAGCGATGAAGGTGTTAACAGGTTTATGTGTGCGACCACGAGTGATTTAACTGCTCACAGAGAGCTGGGCAGGAACAGGCAGCTATTAGGTTATATAACCTTTTGACAGCTCCCAGCTGGCCTTTCACCGCGCCTGAAGAGCTGGATCGCTCTGGTTTCCTACACACACGAAGGTAACACCACCACAACGCAACATGCACACATGCATGTTCTCCATTATTCAGATGTGAAGGAGATGTTCCAAACCGAACTCCGTCCCGGTTCTGAACATTCGTCAGTCATTACGTCAGTCTGGGCTGCCATGTTATTTGTTGCTAGCAGAGTGCGACACCTCCAGGATGGATGGAGTCAATAAAGAAGACAAAATAACAACACAAACATAAAAACCCAGATTTCTGTGTTATAGAAGGATACAGTCCCGACCATCTGGAACTCAGAGTAGTTGTCGCTCTTCCAGCTGCTGAACCAGTGGCAGCGCGAGTCCTTCATGAAGGAAAACATCCCTGGAGCAGAAAGAATTCCCGTTAGAGCTGGACGGAATAAGACGGAATAAAACATCACAATTAAAATAACCTCCTGTTGCAGCAGATTCATTCATTAGCTTCTGATTGGCTGACTAACGTCCAAACTAATCTGCCTCTGACTGGTCGGGACGACGCTGGTCTGAGCCAAGAGGAGGGAAACATCTGGACCAGAGCTTCACATCTCTGAACCCCAGAAACTGAAGCTGCTCCATGCATAGAGGAGCCTGTGTGTGTTTTCATTCACCTGTCTGTGCAGCTGTGTGGGTGTGTGTGTGCGTGTGTGTGTGTGTGTGTGTGAGGCAGAGTCGGGGCTTCCTCTGCTCGGCTAATGAGGGGAACACAGCTCTCATTGACTGTCTTTGCTCTGGGCTGACGTCTCTCTGGCAGCAGAAACACAGACGACCGCAGAGACGCAGCGATGATGGAAAGAACAACTTGACCAGCGGAGTGTGAGAGAGAAAGAGAAAAAGAGAGAGAGACAGGAATAACACCAGGAAGGATGAAAGGCGCAGATGCTCTGACTAACGTTTGTTTGGTTTAACTGAAAAGATTCACAAGCAAGAAAAGAAACATCTGGCTGGAAATCCAGAGAACTTAAATCATCTTCTCAGATTTATAAAATCTGTTGCTCTACAGCAAACCTTCAAGTTCAGATGAAGCTATTCTTTCAGGAAGAAAGATTTTAAATGAGACATCAACTAGGGCCTCTGCATTATCTACATCAGGGGTCTCAAACTCCAGTCCTCGAGGGCTGCAGTCCTGCAGTTTTTAGATGTGCCACAGGTACAAAACACTGGAATGAAATGACTTAATGACCTCCTCCTGGTGTAGATCAGTTCTCCCAGCCTTGCTAATGACCTAATGATCTGTTCAGGTGTGGTGCAGCAGAGGCACATCTAAAAGTTGCAGGACTGGGCCCTCAAGGACTGGAGTTTGAGACCCCTGAGCTACATGGTCCAGAGTCCTGGTCCCTCAACTCTATAGCGCCACCCACAGGAGGAAGAAATTGGAAAGAAGAAATGAGAAACAAAGTCTCTGACATCTATTCATCTGGCCGAGATGTTCACAAGTCCTTTATTCCAAGTCCAAATCAACTCTCAAGTCTTGTAACCTGTGTTGATACCACTCCATGTAGCTGGCCCTTTAAGAGCTTAATTATTCTAAACCGAGTTCTGAGGTCGGGTTCTGATCCAGAATCATCTCTGGGTGTGAATGACAGAACAGGAAGACGAGAGGAACAAAGAAGGAGAGGAGAAAACCTGATCTGTAGGATCTGAAGGAGTTTGAGTTTAGAGATCAATGTCCAAGTTTCCAGAACCAACACTGTCTGCTTTCTTCAGCGTTCTGACACTTATTCCTCTGACCCAAAAACTCTCAGCTCAAATCCACCGAGGCCGCCGGCTAATAAAAGTGTTCTTTCCATTTTTAGCCAATAAAAATGTTATTTTTTTCCACTTGCTTTCAGTAAGGAGCAGTTTCTCTTTCCGTTGACTTTGCATCAGCGAGGATTTACCTTCCAGATTCCCAGCTGCTCCCTGGAAACCAGCGTTTTCTTCAGAGAAGGTTGGATCTTGTGGACCCAACCTTCACTGATGACCCACTCTGGTCTTCTTGAGATTTGTTGTCTTCTGTTTCTCCAGCTGCCTTTTTAAAGCTTTAGATGTGGGGAGTTTGTTTAGACCTTAAAGACTCTTTATGATCTCTATATCTTTACGACACAAAGTTTTATCGTTCTGGAAGATCCACCGATCATCACCATTTCCTGGACTGATGGAAGGGAATGTTTTAGGACTCTACTGATAAAAGGTTAGCTGTAGCTTAAAGCTGACCTTCAGAAATGTGCTTTCTGTATGGAATCTCACCATAGTCAGTGTGGAAGATCTGACGAACCAGCAGCAGGAACCACTCCTTCGTCAGACCGCCCATGTCAAGCCCCGCCTCCCCGACAAACGTCACCCGCAGCTTCTTCTTCAGGTCGCACCGTTTCCTCATCAACTGCATAGAGACACAAACAAAGTTTAAAACTAATGTTTTCCATGCTGCTTCGGTGTGATATTTTATCACAGAGCTGTCTGGGAAGAACAGAGCCATGTGTGCCGAACATGACGGATTACAGACGTTTGGTGTGAACCTCACACCGAGCAGGAAAGACTTCAGATTTACGATCAGGATAGGCTGAAGGGAGAGCTGCAGACATTCCTGCTAATCTTCAGGCTCTTTATATTCACAGACCTCTCCCATCCACTGTTCCCACAACACTAATTATCCTTTTCCCCTCACTGGAGCATCAGGAAAACAGGCTTTTCTGCTGGTCTTCTCACCCTCACACATCCTGAAACTCCAGCTAACGCCACCTGCTTCAAGGTGATCCTCATCCTCCTTATAGGCCTTTTCTACTAGAACCTGCTCACTGCGACCTTTCCATTACAACTGAGTACCTTAATGTGTGTGGGTCCATTATAGCATAGCATGGCTCACTGCCTGCAAGTTGGTGCCCGTAAATAGCACCATTTGGTCAAACCACTTCCAGTTTTTAGGTTTAAACCACTCTGGCTGTTGTGGTCCTTGATGGTAATCGCTTTACAATGTTTTAAGCTGCTCACAACATTGTTTTGGTGTTTCCATAAGCAGCCATCAACAGAGTTGCTCTTGTGATCCAGCTTTTAGCCAATCAGGGACAGACAGTCTTCTGATGTCATGTTTTCACCCTGACTTGGCTCCATTAGAACCTCAATGTACTAGGTACCAAAAAAGAGGCTAACCGATACAAATGGAAGAACCTGGCAATCAAGTTTAGTCGAGACGTAGTCAGGCCTCTTCTCCATAGGCCGCCACAGTTCTCTCCTGTTTTCTGAAACCACCTTCTGCATGGATCATCCTGCCTGGTATTGTGTGTAATCGATCTGATTGGCACCAGGAAACATTCGCTGATTGGTCATTTACGTGATTTACGTCAACAACAACTCAAGCACCATTTACCAGCCAAATCAAACCCTGAGGTCCAAACCTACAGCGCCGGAGGAGCGGATACACGTTGACTGGATGGGCAACCCGCAAAGAACAAACATAAGAGACTTTGGAGAACCGGCTGTTACCGGCTGCCTAAGGTTACATGAGCAAAGTGACATCATCAGTGGGTTGACCACATGCACGCTCACAGCCTGCCATGGTTCCCACCCCACTCCAGCCTCCATGTTCCTGCCCATATTCACACACACATCGTGAGGAGCACACTGCCAATGGAGACACGCCCGACTTGGCCAGGACCAAAACCAAACATTAACCAGCTAGACTGGAGATTGGGCTTTACTACGTCATAGAGAAAAGGATCATAAGGATTCTCTACAGGTGAAGCTCATTTCAGCTTCTAGTATACAAAATCTACTTCCTTCAGTCATGAACATAGACAGTGATAAAATCTAGAGTAAAGGTTCTTGGTTCAGATATTTCTTCACCATGACAGACTAAAGCAGCACAGCAGACGAAGCTCCAATCCAAATGTCCATAAGTCATGAATCCAGATCTGTCCTTCAGACAGACGTGGAGTAAGACCTGCAGTGTAACTGAAGAGTTATTCTTCAATAAAAACCAACCCTGACACACCTGAACTCTCCCACAATCAGGACAACAGCCAAGAATGTCAGCGCTGAGTTTGTGTTCTGACCTCATCCAGCGAGTCGCTCAGGAGTTGTGCTCGTCGAACTTTAATGTTGAGGAACAGCAGGTTCATGTCCACCCTCTGCCTGCGGGACACTTTGCTCACCAGGCTTAGCTGTGAAGCAGACAGACATGTCTTTATCTGTGTAGACCCTCAGCAGCTGATTCTTCACAGCATGGTTTTAAATCCTCACCCTGGCCTGGCTGATCATCTGCTGCTCCGAGTCCTTCTGAATGATGGCTTTCTTCACCACAGTCGACAGGATGAAGGGAAACTGACAAAAAGAAAACCTGATAGAGAGAAGAAGAAACAAAATGAGTGGATCATTTTCCTCACAGAAACATTTCATTCCTGACCGCCCTCTGATGTCTGATCCAAGCTAAGCCATCCTTCATGACCTGGATCCCCCGACACGCCAGCCAGGGAGTTCTTTCCGTCTGAAGCCGTTCGAACTGCCGGCTCTGGATCAGTTTCCATCGTCAGGCTCTAACGAGACGTGACGCAGCGTGAAATAAACTTCATGGCTTCTGAGAGACTTTCCACAGTTCTGAATAAACTGCAGCTGTGGGAACATTTCCTCATCTTCGCTCCATCGGACTTTCAGGAACCCTGAGACAGAGGTGACCCCGGCCGCGGTTCCTGGAGGGAAACTGGACCTCATCCCATCCTGATCTGAGGAGTGTGACTTTTCTGAGGGGTCTCAGGATTTTAACTAACAAACTGCAGAACATGTAGTCACAGAAAAAAGAAAGTATTTTGTTCTAAACATCTGGAGAACTGAGTCCAGCTGTGACCCGGCAGCTTGTAGTGGCTCCTCTCTGGCAGCACCATGGAGGTGTTCAGGTCCACTCTTCTCTCTGACGTAGCTTCAGTTCATTAACATTTCTGCTCAACTCTCTGGAGGTTCCATCACAGCTTCAGGTTGACGTCTGGACTTTGACTAGATCATTTCTGTGCACTGATTCTTTCCTTTTTCAGCCGTTCTGTGGTAGATTTTGTGATCGTTGTCTTGTTGATGACCCAGTTTGGATCTTCGTTGTCAGACAGATGGACTCACAGTCCAATCAATAACGCAAGGTTTCCAGGTTATGTTGCTTATAAAGAAGCCCATATCATCACACCTCCACCACTGTGCTTGACAGCTGGTCTGAGGTCTTAGTGCTGATCTGCTCTGTCTGGTTTTTCTAATCATGGTTCTGTCCATTCTAGCCAAACATTTCTACTTTGGTCTCCTCTGTCCAAAGGACAACGTCTCAGAAGTTCAGATTAGAAACGAGCAATTTGATCTTAAAAAAGTTATTTCAGTTTATTTATTGAAGTAACAATGAAAGGCAGCAATGAAAGGTGTGTGAGACACACTTATTGTTAACCTGATAATAGCGGAACTGGTTTTCTGTTGACGACTTTGCGTTTTTGAAAACTTTTCTCATATTTTTCCTGAATATTTTTGCATAACAATCATCCTAAAACAGCTACTGCTCACATTCTCCATCCGTGATGCAGTGAGGCAAATTATGGTTATTCCGTACCCAGAATGCATTGCTGTAGTTCTACAGATGCTTCCTGAAGCCCAAACCATACAAGTAGGTAAGTAATGACTAAGTTGACCCTGTTGGGGGCGCTATACTGTATTGTGTCATTGATACACTGTGGGTATTTATATGGTTGGCTGTAGAGTTTTAGCATTAGCTTCCACCAAGCGCCATTGGTGTAGCCCTTTACCATTAGCAGAACTAGCGTTTATGATTAGCGCTTCAGAGTTAGCCATGCTAAGTGTTTAGCTAGCAAAATCAGCCTCAAACAAACTTATTGCTAAAAAACTTTAAATAATAAAAGTTTGATTCATAAGTGCTGCAGAGCAGAACATAACTGCATTCAGTCTTAATTACTAAGACTGTTTTATGTACATTATACACAAATAATTTACAATAATTATAAAACAGATATCAAAATAGGTAAAATCTTCAGTTTGATAGTCTGAATCTGACCTGTTTGAGTTGCCGTAGTTCTGCCAGGTCCTGTAGTCTTCCATGAAGTCTATGTGCTCCAGAGTGATGTTGTAGAAGTCGGTGAAGGGCATGATGGGAGGAGAGGAGACGCTGTTGGCTGCATCTGACAGGAAGACAGTAAAATGTGTGGAAGCGATCTGCAGGGTAAAGCGGCGGCGTGGCGTTTGTGAGACTCACTGAACAGGCTGAGCACTTTGGTGGCCGAGGGAATCCACCAGGAACACTTGGCTGAAGGAGGAAGCTCGTCTGCTTCTGCAGAAAACAGGCGCGTGGAGATGAACTGCAGGAGGCGCTCCACCAGCTGCCGGAAGCGCCTGGCTGACAGCCTGACGGACCAAACCAGACCGATGTCACCAAGGAGTTAAAGGCGAACACACAGGAGGACGAAAATAGAGACTTCACAGAAAAAACAGAGAGAGGGAGAAGAAAAGCAGCGTCGGCTGGAAAAAGGTGGCTTTCTGGATCTGAGCAGAACTAAACAGAACCTCTAATTTGAAGCAGCTTGCTCTTAAATCAAACCCCACAAAGAACATGTTTTGAAATGCTCCTGACTCATGCTGAGGGAGAGCAATACAGAAGCTGGCTAACGCTGGTCCTCTCAGGTTCTGAGTCAACCCGAGAAGCCGTCTGCGCCAGCTCACAATTTAACAAAGAGACATTTTAAAAGCAGAAATTTTAAACAGATTTACTCTCTGCCACTGAGAGTTGGTTCAGATCAGATTACATGGACTTCTTAGATGCGGTCAATGTGAATGAAAGTATTAGTGGAGCCACAGAGTAAAAAGTTTAGTCCTAAATAATTTGTTCTCTTCAGTTTTCTATGAAAACACATCAAACCGTTTGGAACTGTTTAATCCGACAGAACCGCCATGAAAAAACGCAGATAAAAAAAAAACACGCTGGCTGATAATTACCGTATTTCCCGCACTATAAGGCGCACCACATTATAAGGCGCACTCTCGGCTTTTGAGAAAATTGAAGGTTTTTAGCTGCGCCTTATAGTGCGGAAAATACGGTAAGCCTGAAAAAGTCTTTAGATTTACGTTCTCTTCTACTCACTGAGACAAAAACATCAGCTCAAATGTTTTCTTCAGAGAATTGAATTTAGCTGCATTTTGTTTCATAAACTCTGCAGTTTGATAGTTTGGTTAAAAATAAGATGAACAGACTGACCTCTTGAGCCAGTGAACCAGGAAGTGGTGGTCGGCCTCGGACAACGCTGCGATCTGCCGCAGCAGGTGAGCGAAGATCACGTAGGTGCTGGTGCTGGAATACTGGGGGTTCTGGACACAACAGGGTCATGACCTTTGACACGGTTCATCCTAACATACTGACACCGAGAAACTGAGGTTAGAATGTCTGAAGCTAACAGGAGACTTTGGTTCAAGTCTTATTTGGGAATATTTTATGTCAGTTAGCAAAAATAAGCAGACAGAACAGAATCAGAGGTTTCCTCACTAAGGCTGTCACCGCATCATTACTGTACAGATGAATACATAACTTTATAATTTATTGATTTTATTTTATATCACATCATGACTCAGCCCTCTGGGTTTTCATCATGCCTGGATGATGAAGCTCAACTTTCACTAAAACTCCAACTCCACTGCTGATTAAAGGAAATATTTTGTCTGGTAAATTTTAACATTTGTCAAAACTTGACTTAAATATGTTTTAAACTTTTGATTCATTTGTTTCTGGGGAGGTTTCGTCAGTTTTTTTTAATTTTTACCTCTTTAGTTTAAACACAGCAGTAATCAGATGAAGCACAGAGGATTCTGGCTCTATGATCCACATTAACTCCGACACCAAACACAAAGTAAAGCTGTTTCAGTCCAAAGGCTTTTAAACTTTGAGTTTACTGTTTTTGCCATTTATTATTTCTCAACAGGTCTTGCCATATTCAGTTCATTAGTATTGCTGTAAAGGTCTTTCCATATATGTTCATTCATCTGTAATTAGTAGATTTATTCTTATGTTTTGCTCCTTGTGTTTCTAGATTTTCTTCACTTTGCTTAGTGTTTTTTATCCATATTTCAGACTCAGAGTTTACCTCAGTGTCATCTGAGTTATATAATCCCAAATGATGGGTAAAAACAAGAAGTAGAGGCTGAATCTGAAGCCAGCTCATTAGCTCAATTGATGAGGATGGAAATACTGCAGAGCAAAATAAAAACCAGAGAGTTCCTGAGAGTCGAACAGAAAGACGAAGAAAAAATTGTTTAATTTGTGAATGTGCACGAAACTGAGGACAGAAAGTTTTCAACTAGTTCACTGGGTCAGAATCCAGAGTTTAAACGGAGTCAAAGTTTCTGTGAGCTGTTTCAGCTTTAATGCTGTTTCTGCTGGAAAGTTGGGCTGAACAGAACCGAGCAGAACTCCAATAAAGCTGCTGGATAGTTTCTGATGCGTTATGACCAAAAGCCGATTTAAATTATTCTTTGAATCTGCAGCAATAAAAAGAAGAAAGATGCTGAACAGCTTGAGTACTTTTAGATTGGCACCCTTAAATAGAGTTTCCTGTTTCACGCCCATATATGGCAGCAGGGATGGAGGGAGGCTAAAAAGGACAAAAGTGGATGAAAACCAGAGACAGAAAGAGATTTGTAGCTGTAGTTTACTCCAGCACAGACCTGTGATGAACCACAGCTGGAGATGAGCTGCAGCCTGAATTTTAATAGCACTTATCAACAGGCACCATTAAGTTTCAGGGTTTTGTTCCTATAAAGAGCAGATGAGCCCTCAGATCTGCTGTCGGCCAACTGGAAGGTCAGAGAGCTGCAGAACGCACAAAGCATCCGCTGAAGAAAGAAAAGGCCTGACGGGAAAACCTGAGCAGCAGGCGGCTCTCAGAGTGATGCACGCAGTCACAGAACTGCACACTTCCATGAATCGTCAAAGATTTTAACGAGAAAAGCTCAGCCAGACCTTCCAGCAGAAACAACATTTAAAGCTTAAAGTGGGACTTTACCCGATTTTGAACAGTCACGGCTTGAATTTGTGATATTTTTGTGATGTTTTGCCTCATATTATGCAGCTCTGACTGTGATAATGACTCTGAACCAATGAACTCCGATGTTTAAGTTAAGTTTCTGTCATGGTCACAGTTTCATTTCTACGGCTGCATCCGTATTTCTGTCGACTTTCAGACACTCGACTTGTTTCCATTACAAATGTTTGCAAACTTTCTACATATTCTGCCTAAAATGCACAGCTCCCAAGAAAAGGAGGGAATCACCATAGCAACTCGTGTGTCTCTGGTTCCTCATGACTCAGCAGCTTCTCTCTGAAACGGCTCCGTCATGCTGGACGTTTAACCTGCCTGTCAGACAAGCTGATGTGTTTTCAGTCTCACCTGGATCAGAATGAAATACGCCCGCAGGTCGTCTTTTGTCCGAGGCCTAAAAACAGAAACACAGAAGAAGAACCAGCAAGAGGATGAAACACAAAATGTCTTTCATTTGATCTCACTCTGTCTAGAAATATTAATAACGATGAAGCAATAAACCAGCAGCGGCTGCGGCTCTCACCCTTTCCACTCTCTCAGCAGGCTGTTGATGATTCCTTTCAAGACCGACTTCTGGATGTCCTGAGGCTGAACACAAAACACACGACCGTTCAGACAGACAGACAGACAGACAGACAGACAGACAGACAGACAGACAGACAGACAGACAGACAGACAGACAGATAGACAGACAGACTGACTTCTGCTCTCTGTGTTCGTCCAGCTTTAAACCTCAACATTAAACTGAAACCCAAACAGAAGCAAAGCTGAACTTTTTTTATAAAAGTTGTAAAAGTCCAGCTGGGTGAGCTGAAGGTTTGACCTCATCAGTCGGTCCAACTCAGTTGCAGATGATTAGGAATATTTATACTACTTAAAACAAATAAACATTAAAATTAACTAAACACTAAAATACTAACTGTATTTATTAGTTTAAATTCCTTGTGCAGTGGATCTGAGACAAAGCTCACGCTGCACAGCGCCCTCCAGTGGTAGCTTCTGTCACATGGTGTCCCTCAAGGTTCGATCCTGGGAACCCTCCTATTTAATATTTACTGATACTGCTAGCTCGAATTATAATGTTAGTTGCCATGACAACTTACGGCTCTACAGCCTGGGCTCATCAGAACCGGGTTTTGGGTCGTACTTACTGTGCTGAGCAGCGAGTCGTAAACCGCGCTGACGAACTTGCCGTTGACCCCTGAGTCCTCGATAGTGTTGAACAATCCGTTCGCCTCTCGCTGCGGGACATTCAGACACGGTGAGGAAACGGAAGCAGAGCCAGGCAGCAGCGGCGGAGATGGATCTGTCTTACCTTAAAGGCGGCGTTGATTTCTACGAAGGAGTCGAAGGTCGTCAGGTAAAACTCTCTGACTTCCCTCCAGTCACCTGATTGGGCGGCTCGCTCCACGTCCTCCCTGTTGGAAACGGCAGATGGAGTAAAGCGGAGCGGTGAAGAGTATTCTGGGATGTTTCAGCGACAGAGACGAGACTCACTGGAACTCCTTGGTGGTTTTGGTCCGGATGGGGATGACGGGGTCGCAGGGGAACGGAGCTTTGACTTCCTGAGGCAGCGTGTCGATGGAGAGCCGCTGTTTCTGCCGGACGTCGCTGCAGATGGGAGGCAGCTCTCTCACCGCTGCGGCGGGAAAACAGGAGGTCATGAGGAGCCGCTTGAAACGTTACACAGTAAAACATAACAGCATCTGGGTTTATTCAGCCTGGCGGGGAAACAATCAGGGTGTTCATTTTGAAAAGCCGTATTTTTCACAATCTTATTCAGATATTTAATGTTCCAAACTAAATATTTAACTCAGAAGCTAAATATTCAATTTACAAAGTAAATATTTAGCTTGCAAATTAAATTAGGAAGCTAAATACTTAGCTCTAAACTAAATGTTTAATTCTGATGTAAATATTTAATGTGCAAACTAAATAAATGGTTCAAAATTAAATATTGTTTGTTACATAAATATTTTGTTTCAATGTATTTTTCCCCAAACTAAATATTTCATTTTCAAACAAAATATTTATTTTCCAAATTAAATATTTAGCTTCCTAACTAAATATTTAGGATGCTAGCAAAGTATCTAGCTAGCAACCTAACTAGCTAGCTAAATATTAGCTCCCTAAATACTTAGTTAGGAAGCTAAATATTTAGATCCGCTCTAAATATTTAATTTGGAAAATAAATATGTAGCTTATGCAAATTATGGAAATTACCTTGGGGATAAGTGGAAGTAGACTATCAAAATAAGAGCTGAGTTTTGTGGACCCCTATATAAACTTAACAGAATCTCTTCAGTCATCAGTATAGTTTTTATTTTCATGCATCATCAGTTGTTTTGCTCCTGACATGTCTGGTGAAAACCGGACGCTCCGTTCCAACGGATAAACACGTTTACTCAGATCTAGAAATGAGAAATGATTTAATTTTTCTGCTTTCACATCTAAAAGTGACGCCTGCTGATCCAACATGGAGGTCGGTCCTCCACCAGGTGGAAACACACTTGTCCTCCCACACACCCACCCATCCTTTCTCTTCATAATTGGCCCCTCATTGTCTCCGTCTCCACGGTAACTCCCTTCAGCTGCATTGTGGGTGTTCATCCTGCGGGTCAAATTTTTCAAGCAGGAGGAAAAAGGAGCGGAGAGGCGGACTGAGAGCAGCAGATCGCTCAGAGGAGGTCGTCAGGTTTGAAACAGATTTCTTCTACAATTTAAAACCAACTCTAGTTTTTATCCAGGTGGAATGAAGACTTAAATAACTCAATAAGTTCCAAACATGAAAACCATAGGAATCTAAATTAAACTGCAGAAAATGGAGGATTTTCCAAACAACTGGTAAAGTTCTTTGTTTAGAACCGTAACAGAAACAACAGTTCTACCATCAGACCTGATATGTTGGTGATTTTTCTCCTCTGAGGGTTTTTTCGTGCAGCGCTGATGGAAAAGCGTCCTGATGGGAGCGATAATGGCGTTTTATCCTTCCAGGCCTCTGGCTCTGAAAGCGAGGCGTCAGTGTTTTCTGATTCTGACTCGAAGCTCCAGATGAACCTCTGATTAGCTCGGCCTCAGAACTCAAAACCATACTTGAGGAAAATGAAAAAGGAAACAGAAACCTCCTGAATCTGTGATTATCCAGCAAACTTGACGACTGTAACCGGGCAGAGGAATGCTGCAGCATCCTGTGTACGCGTGAGTGTGTGTGTGTCCACTGTTTTCCTTTCATATGGTTTTCATTTGGGGTGGAGGTTCGCATAATTATTCTGGCATCAGTCGCCGTGGTGACAAAGCTGGCTGATGAGCGCTCCGCTGGGTCTCCGTTCTCATGGCAGTCAGAAATAACCTCGCCTTTTACGAGAACCAACATCCTCCTCCGTGTAAAAACACTCGCAGTGACTAAGAACCGACGAGACGTTCGCTGCTTCACCAGAACCTCGGCTGCACATTTCAGCCCAGAAACCAGAGAGGTTTGCACCGCATCAGCAGAAATCTGAGTTACAGGTCCGATCCTGGCTTTGGATCCGCGGCCACACAACGCTCCTCCTCCTGCCATGCAGGCTGCATTCTGACTGAATACATGAGGCGTAATGTAAACAGAGGAAGTAACACATCATTACATCTCAGACGGGACCCACATCAGATCGACTCAGAGAACAGAACCGGGTCAGGCTGTAGGTGAGGAACATCTGCTGCAAACCTTCTGGAGGAAAATCACAGCAGGTCAAAGTGTTGCTTGTTTCACTGCTGGAGAGGAGAGCCAGTTTTCTTCACAATCAGCCCATCACTGCAAAGCTTCAGCACTTCAAACATTAATAAATAGATTTAAATCAGGTTAAATTAGTTAAATGTAACAGAAAGCAGAAGGTTTCTGTTTCCACATGTCATAGTCCGGTGGAGTCGGTTCGATTGGGGACCAAAGTTGGATCATCTGCTCCACCTCCAGCTGCTGTGGTTCTGAGTCAAACCAACCTGTTCCCCTCCTGGCCTGTGGGGGCGCTGCACCAAGAACCACTGAAGGAAACGACACAAAAACCTCTGAAGACACTGAGAGCAACTTCCTGTTTCACCAGATGGAAACTAAAACAGAGGTGCCTGATTTTAGCGGTTGGAGGATTTCTCTTTAGTCTTTGGCTAAAGACCAGGAGTCATTTCTCCTGCTAGCGTTAAATTAGTGTATTATTTTGATTCTATTTACCCAGAATGCCCTGCGCTGTAGTCCACTTTCTGGTTTGGGAGCGGTCTACTGTCTGCTTGGCTTACCCTAACCCTAACCCCTAACCCTAACTGAACCCAAACCGAAGTCCAATTCATCTCATCCTGCCTCTCTAACTTTGTCGCTCATTTGTTCAAAGAAAGTTTCTGATCAGCAGCAGATCTGATCTAACCTCTCTGGATCCCTTCCTTCCGACTGCTTCACAGGTGAAAGGCAGCCATTTTATCAGCCTGAGAGTCTAGATTCTTCCTTCGGTCTCCTAGCAACCAACACAGCTAAGCCTAGGTGCAATTTGGAGGTGTCAGCATGGCCTTTTAGCAGCAGTTCTCAGGATGAACATCGTATCTCAGCTGATGTAACTCACTGTGCCTGATCCCCAGCGGGCCGGTCAGCGGGCCCCCGATGCCTATGGCGAAGCCCCGCCCTCCTGCATCTCTCCTCTGGCTTAGCGTGGAGATGAAGGTTCCCAGAGACGGAAACGGCTGCTTGGGTCCTCGTCCCAAAACCTGCCATGAAGAAAACATCTGTTTAATATTCTGTAACAATAGGACGTTGTCTGCAGTACAATAAAAACAAGTCAAACATATCTGAAGATTTTCACTGGTGATCACACTTTTGCTAATGCGCTAACAGCGGAGCTCCTTCTTCATTTAGCACCTTGTCCTAACTTTGAAAATGTTTAGCACTCTTAAGTCATTTTTCCAGATAAATTCTGAACTAATTTTTGTTTAGTAAAGTTGCAGTTTAATAAAGTTTTTGATTAAAAATTCTTCATGTAGTTAGATGTTTATGTCCATGCTCTTATTTTGAAGTGGACAGACTGTTTACGCAGCAGGTCTATTTCCTCTCATGTCCCATGATGTAATGCTGCAAATGTTGCTTATTCTGTTCCCAGAATGCATTGCTGCAGAGCAGCAAACAGTTTGAAATCTACTAATGTCCTTCTGACCAAATCAGCAACAGAGTTAGCCAAACATAATAACTAAAACAGAAACACGAGTTAAAGGTTTGATCCAAACAATCAGCAACATGTGGAATAACTAATTTGACCTTATTGAGGATGATTTATTATATCACAATAAAATCGACACGGTAGAATTTAGCACATTAGCATTAGCTGATCTAATGTTTCTGATTAGTGCTTTAGGGTTAGCGCAGCTAGCCTTTAGCTAGCTGCCCACCACTGGCTTCCATGATATAAAAACGAGATCAATGAAAATCATTTAATAACTTCTTAATCATAAAGATATAAAAACAGTAAATTGTTCACATCTTTATCTTGAAACATTTCATGTTTTCTGGTGAAGTTGTTCGGTTGTGGATTTTAATGCTCTGACTTTCCATCTTTACATCCACTTTGCTCATGACTCCACAGCATGATGGTGCCACCACCATGTTTTACAATTGGCCAGGTGTTCAGGACACTGTAGCATATTTTCCCAGAGGTCTGTTGTAGCTCTGCTCCTTATTCCAGAGATGGAAAATCCAGGAGATGAATTTGTCGTGTGGATTATGAGCAGAGCTGGTTGGAATCTCCTTCGGCTCCTTCAGCGTTGCTTTACGACCCATCAGCGGCTTTAATAACTCTACAACTGGAGCTGATGTCTAGTAGTCATCACAGGACACACACACACAGACCGAACAGTCACGCTTCTGGACTGATGGAGGAAGCTGGAGTACCCAGAGAGAACCCCAGTATGAAACGGAGAGCATGCAGAGAGACCCCAGGCTGGGATCCAAACCCAGGACCTTTGTTGCTCGGAGGCAGCGGTGCTTCCATCTGCAGCTGCTGTACGTCTCATTAATGAGACGCTGGTTTATAACCAGCTTATTCTGGAAAAAATACGTAATTGCAAATTTATTTTATGGGCTCTCCTGACAAACGTTCCAGCTAATGACTGAGTAGCCATCGTCTCGAAGCTCTTTAGTCGACCAATAAAGTCGGCTAAGTGACTCTCTGCATTCTCACATGTTGAGGTTTCTCAGCAGAACTTCCTAAGCTGGTCCAGACTCCGGGCTGCATGATCAGACAATGAGAACATAACCAAAACTAAACACATGAGCCCAGCGTTTACCGACTGTTCTCCGTGATTAATCACACGCTGCGCCGGCCTTGCTATCAGACGCTTCACAGCAGCAGAGCCACGAGAGCAGCGAGGCGAGAGCAAGATGGAAATTACAGGATAAAAAAGAAGGAACCAAGGAAGAAAAGTGGGATGGACAGAAGACGAGGAGGATAAAGGACAGGAACAGTGAAAATAAGAGGACAGGAAGAGAGGGATATGAGAGAGAGAGTAATTCAGGAAGTGGGGGAATAAATGGAAATTAAAGAAAATAGGATGAGGATGAAGAGTTTCAGAGCTGAACAGATGCAGAGCAGCCGCTGCCTAAAGCTGCAGCTCCACATGTGCACAAAGACAGAAACCTGTGGTGTGTTCAGGGACTGCAGGAAAAGACAGATTCAAAATCAATAAAGTTTATGACCAACAATAAAATAATCAGCAGAAAAGATGCAGACAGCGCGAACATCATCATGACGTAGAGTTACTGAAGTAAAAACTTCAGAGCAAATCCTGCTATTATCATTTGAACATTAAAGATGATTTTTTTTTTAACTTGCTGATTCAGGTTTTTTCTAAGCATTTTAAAAATCCTGCCGGATGTTTAACAGGAAGGAATTTAAATATCAACATTTATCATGTTAAAGTCATTTATTTATTCTAAACCTTTATAAGATTTTAACTTCAGCTAAATATAAGTGCATCAGGATGTAAATTATTGGTGTTGATGTGTTTAAAGATGAAGAATTCCCACTGAGAAAAGTTGATCAGGAAAATTGATTGGTGCATTTCTGATAAACAAGTTGTGACGTTTATACGTTTTAAAGACATAATGAGATCTAAGTGCAGATATCTTTGTCCTTAAATGCTTTTTAATGTTTTGTAAACTTTAGAAGTTTCCATTAGAGGCCATTAAACCAGATTTATGGAGTCATGTTGCAGAATTTCCTGTCCAGGTTTTAAACTCTGATCCTCCGTCAGACGGTGAGAAGTTGAAGCTGCTGGATGAATGATGTGGTTATAACGGCTTGTTATCTGAGAGCAGCCTCTCACAACCTCACAGCTCCGCCCTCCGCTGCTGAGGAAAACCCAAAACATCCAGAGAAACGTCCCAGAATGCACCTCTGCCTGGAGCCGGGTCTGAATCATCACATCAGAGGAGAGACAGGCGGCGTTCTGCCTCAGGGTGGATTCATCTCCTGGCGGCCGATGCAGCAGCTCATAAACATGTCCATCATGTCCACCATGTCCACCGTGTCCATCATGTCCGCAGTGTCCATCATGTCCACAGTGTCCATCATGTCCGCAGTGTCCATCATGTCCGCAGTGTCCATCATGTCCACAGTGTCCGTCATGTCCATCATGTCCACAGTGTCCATCATGTCCACCATGTCCACAGTGTCCATCGTGTCCACCATGTCCATCATGTCCACCATGTCCACCGTGTCCACCATGTCCACAGTGTCCATCATGTCCACAGTGTCCATCATGTCCGCAGTGTCCATCATGTCCGCAGTGTCCATCATGTCCACAGTGTCCGTCATGTCCATCATGTCCACAGTGTCCATCATGTCCATAGTGTCCACCATGTCCATCGTGTCCACCATGTCCACCGTGTCCATCATGTCCGCAGTGTCCATCATGTCCACAGTGTCCGTCATGTCCATCATGTCCACAGTGTCCATTGTGTCCACAGTGTCCATCATGTCCACAGTGTCCATCATGTCCACCATGTCCACAGTGTCCATCATGTCCACAGTGTCCATCGTGTCCATCATGTCCACAGTGTCCATCATGTCCACAGTGTCCATCATGTCCACCATGTCCACCGTGTCCATCATGTCCGCAGTGTCCATCATGTCCACAGTGTCCATCATGTCCGCAGTGTCCATCATGTCCGCAGTGTCCATCATGTCCACAGTGTCCGTCATGTCCATCATGTCCACAGTGTCCATCATGTCCACAGTGTCCATCGTGTCCACCATGTCCATCATGTCCACCGTGTCCACCATGTCCACAGTGTCCATCATGTCCACAGTGTCCATCATGTCCGCAGTGTCCATCATGTCCGCAGTGTCCATCATGTCCACAGTGTCCGTCATGTCCATCATGTCCACAGTGTCCATCATGTCCATAGTGTCCATCATGTCCACCATGTCCACCGTGTCCATCATGTCCGCAGTGTCCATCATGTCCACAGTGTCCGTCATGTCCATCATGTCCACAGTGTCCATCGTGTCCACAGTGTCCATCATGTCCACAGTGTCCATCATGTCCACCATGTCCACAGTGTCCATCATGTCCACCATGTCCACAGTGTCCATCGTGTCCACCATGTCCATCATGTCCACAGTGTCCATCATGTCCACAGTGTCCATCATGTCCGCAGTGTCCATCATGTCCACAGTGTCCGTCATGTCCATCATGTCCACAGTGTCCACCATGTCCACAGTGTCCACCATGTCCATCGTGTCCACCATGTCCACCATGTCCACAGTGTCCATCATGTCCACAGTGTCCATCATGTCCGCAGTGTCCATCATGTCCACAGTGTCCGTCATGTCCACAGTGTCCATCATGTCCACAGTGTCCATCATGTCCACAGTGTCCATCGTGTCCACCATGTCCATCATGTCCACCATGTCCATCATGTCCACAGTGTCCGTCATGTCCATCATGTCCACAGTGTCCATCATGTCCACAGTGTCCACCATGTCCATCGTGTCCACCGTGTCCATCATGTCTGCAGTGTCCATCATGTCCACAGTGTCCGTCATGTCCATCATGTCCACAGTGTCCATCGTGTCCACCATGTCCACCGTGTCCATCATGTCCGCAGTGTCCATCATGTCCACAGTGTCCGTCATGTCCATCATGTCCACAGTGTCCGTCATGTCCATCATGTCCACAGTGTCCATCGTGTCCACCATGTCCACCGTGTCCATCATGTCCGCAGTGTCCATCATGTCCACAGTGTCCGTCATGTCCATCATGTCCACAGTGTCCACCGTGTCCACCATGTCCATCGTGTCCACCATGTCCACCGTGTCCATCATGTCCACCGTGTCCACCATGTCCATCGTGTCCACCATGTCCACCGTGTCCATCATGTCCACCGTGTCCATCATGTCCACCGTGTCCATCATGTCCACAGTGTCCACCATGTCCATCGTGTCCATCATGTCCATCGTGTCGCCACGCTGCCGCCTCCAGCAGGCTGTTGGCGGCCATGTTTTGTTTTGGCGGCTCTGGCGGCAGAGCAGCAGGTGTGGGTCGACTTGGGAAACGGTCTGGCTCTGCCTGTACTGGTCCGGTTCCAGCAGACAGACTGGGTCAGAAATCTTAGTGGGTTTCTGGTGATTTACTCACCACAAGTCTGGAACGGGTCTGGTACCGGTTCTGACAGAATCAGGCCAGCACCGGTCCGTCTCAGAGGAGTCACTGACACAACACAGACTGGCTGTAATGAAGCTGCTGACGGAACCGGACCGGATCGGGCCGGACTGGGTCGGACCGGTTGGGAGGTGATGCAGCTGGTCGCCTGGGTGACGGTTTGTCTTCAGGACTTACTGGGACAAACTGATCAGTTTAGTCAAAGTGATCAATCGGTTTGTCTCAGAAACCTGATCAGTTCATGATTTATTCCTAAGATAATAAAAACATTTCATCCATCAGCCAAATTTACTAAAGTCCTTCACTCATGTTTATTTTTCCTCTACATAAAAAATTATATTAAGCCAACCATAATTATTATTAAAACTTCAACGTTAATATTCCCACATATTATTTGATCAATCACATCGGTTTTTACTTATATAGTGTATATAGTATATTATTTAATGTTCCTGTCAAATTCATAGGAGGCTGTAATATTTGTACAGTTTATTCATAATTTATCAGCACATTCTGCCATTCCAGGATATTTATGATTTTGATATGGAATGAAATGAAAATCAGTTTGATCTCCCTGATGTATATCATCAAGATTTAAACAGTTACAGTCTCTAAACGGCTAAAATGATAAATTTTCTGTTTTCCGTGACTGCAGGCTGGCTACCACAGCAGATAGCCTCACTAATGAACAGGATCAGTTTGTTAGACTTCCAGCGTTAATCTATAACTCAGAAAGAAGCTCAGCCTCTGAAAACGATGAGCAGCTCGGCCGTAAAGCAGCAGACTGCAGGCTGGCTACACAGCAGGCACAACAAGAAGCTCAATTAAAGCCTTCAGCGCTTTATTATAAACTGATAAAGGCAAAAAGGTTCTTCAATATTTTCTCTTAAAAAATAACTCCATCCTGTAAAACGACCCTCTGAGCTGAGACCGATTCAGCTAGGATTTAATTTTCTTTGTAGAAATAAAAACCACCATGAATGTGACGACATGCAGCTGCAGCTGAGACGAGTTTGGGTTCAACTCAGAACAGAAAAACTATGAAAAACTTTCTCTTGTTTTCTGAAACAGTGAAAGTTTTCAGCTCGACTCGTCCATATAACGAAGTTTAGGTTTAATTCTAAGCTGGTTTTAATCATGAAATCGTCAAACAGAATGAAGGTTTCTTGAATCAATCTGATTTTAGATCAAAGTGGTTCTGATCGGACCCGATCTGAACCCAGCAGGAAGGATCATCATTAAAATCTGCAAACGATGTTGATGTGAACCAGACAGAAATGAATCAGTGATGATGGGAGTCATCTCCTGGATTTCTGGTTTTTAACCTTCAGCAGGTCAAATGTTCTGGTTCTGGTCGGAGATCAGCCTCTGCTGCAAGCAGTGGAGAAGAAGTTTGTTCAGCAGTGATGTAACATGGATGAAGTGGATTTTAATCTGGATTAAACAGGTGATGAACCTAATTTATGGTTAAACCGTCATGAGATCTGAATCATGACCATCAGAGAAAAATCCTGGATCCAGACGGCAGAACAAAGTCCAAACTCAGCCTGAGATCCAGACCAGTCAGATTATTAGGCTGGTCAGAACTAGTTCATGTTCATAGTTCACCACCCAATTTGAAGGGGTTGTCAGATCCGTCAGATTAGGAATTTTAATGGAGATCAAGACTCCTGGTTTGGACCGGTTACTTCTACACCAACAACCAAAACATCCGACAGGAACCGATCACTACGCCACGGAGGTAAGAAGACATTCGGCCCAGATGAATCCGTTTAAATAAATAAATCCATCCATCCATCCATCCATCCATCCATCCATCCATCCATCCATCCATCCATCCATCGTTTCAGATCTCCCGCAGCCTGATCAGAACCAGAGAACAGATCCAGATGGATCTGTTCGGTTCTTCCAGGCCTGATCAGAACCAGGCTGAGCACTGACCGGCTGTTCTCGGGTCAGAACCACCTGAAGGTGGAGATGCCTTCTGCCTAATGACGTCACGGACGTTACGTAAAACAGAGACTTGTTCAGGAAGCGGCTGAGCAGCAGATCAAACCCGGAGTGATGCTCCAGGATCAAATGGAGGGAAATTTGTCCCAAAAACAAGACTCTAAGTGTGATCCGCTGCGGCGGGCCGAGCTGCCATGTTGCATAACTGTTTGTGTTTCGCCTCTAATGGATGATTCTGCAGAGAAGAGATGCTTTTAAATAAAACCAGAGGGAATTACTGAAGAGCAATTAGAGAAGATGTCCTGACAAAACAAACAAGAACTTCTGCAAACTTTCAAAAACTCTCAGGTAAAAGATTCTTCTCATCCTCACCCACATCAGGATCTACCGACTGAAACATCTGGCCAGAAAAACCCGAAACATTTCTGACATCTGTGCTCAGACGGAGAGAAAAGGAGGGTTAGCTTACAGGAGGAGAGCTGGTGAAGATGGGTGGAAGCCTCTCTCTTTCCCTCTCAACTCCTGAATGTTCTCCATCCATCCTGAAGAGTGGAAAACTTCTTTTTCCTCCGTGGAAAGTCTCAGTCCTCAGCTGCGCCTGCGGTGCTGCTCCTCACAGGGCTGCGCATGTTTTCCCCGCAGATGTCCGCCTCTGCGCTCCGCAACCAGGGGAAATCAGGGAGATTCACATCCTACAACAAGCGGAGTGAAATCTACCTTCGTCGGTCAGGTGAGATCCGCGTTACGCACACACCCTGACGCGCAAACGTCTCCAAACAAGCAGGCTGCGCGTAAAAGTCTGCCGTGGATCTCTCCAAACAGCGGGAGAAAGTTAAAAACAAATTCTAAAAACGTTAAAAGAAAGTTTCTACCCGCTGCTTCTGCGCTTCTTTCTCTGCTTTTCTGCGTCGTCGGTCGGGGAGGCAGCCCAGCAGCGAGCCGGCGCCATGTTTGGAGGAGGAGGAGGAGGATGAAGAGGAGGAGGCGCCCGGAGACACAGCGTCACCAGCAGAGAGAGGGGAGAACAGGATTCAAAATAAAAGAGCAAAACTGCTGCAAGGAAGAGAAAACCTCATCAAATCTGTTAAACCATCTGAAGGGGAATAAAAAATAACTGGGGGAAATTAAAATTTACCAAACAAAAAACAATACACTAAAAAAACAACTAATATGAATAAAAGTGGTGGAATTTATCTGAATACATTTTAATCATTTATTTTATATTAGCAAATAAAATAAAGTTCATATTGGAACAGATGTTTTAAATTTCCACAGAACCAGTTTGTGATTAAAATTAAAATGAACTGAATTGTTCAGTACCATGTGGGCTATCACTGTCATGTTAGCTAACATTGACTCACTCCATTCAGTATGATGAACTTACTGTAGCTATTATATAAAAAATAGCTCAAATTCTTTCTTATAGAATTTTACATTCCTGACAGAGCAGAATGTTCTCCATCCATCCTGAAGAAGTTTTATATAGGCTCTTATAGGCTAATGTTAGCATGACAGCTACCACTAGCATATTGACTAGCATGTTGACGCTACCAGAATCACAGTCATCACCAGCATGTTGACCACTCCATTTTGCTTTTATTAGCTAAAATGTTAGTGTTAGCTTAAATGCTATCATCAGTCTCTGTGCTATCATTAGCATGTTGACCTAATAGCATGTTGACGCTACCATTAGAGTGTGTTTCTCTCCAGTCTGGTTTTTCTTTGATTTATTTAGCAGCATTTCTAGTTGCGTTTGAGTGAAAATAAAAAGCTGCAGCTTTTATTCTGACGGCTCTGATGGTGGTTCTGTAGACTCTGCGTCACAGTTACAATTTAACTCCTGGACCCGTAATTAGTGAGAAACAGAATCCGGGCTTTGGGCCAACTCTTTCTGAACATAAAGAAACCCTCTGTGTGTGTGTGGGTGTGTGTATGCACGCACTGGGGTGTGCATACGTGCGTGGGGGTGGGCATGTGTGTGTGTGTGTGTGTGTGTGTGTGTGTGTGTGTGTGTGTGTGTGTGTGTTTCCCTGTAACGTTGAGATCATCATCCGTCTGGTTTCCCAAAAGCAGCTCCAGTGTTTCTGCAGGAAGCTGCTATAAAATCTGATTTTTGACTTTTGTTTCCAAACCAGCATCAAGTTGACTAAACCCGTTCCGATCCAATAAAACCAGGATGGACTTGGACCTGAGTTTGGATTAGTTCCTCCGGTCAGTAATCAAAGCAGCTGTAACAGAACCAGAATCAGACGGGCCTTCCTCTTCCTCCTCTTCTTCAGTCTGGTAGCTGATTTCTACCGTCTGGGGGAAAATGGCCGCAGCGTGTCTTCATCCATAATCCAGGTTCTGAGCTCGATGGTCCATCCAGATGGTTCTGAGCTCAGAGAACCGGACGCCACCTCTGGACCAGGTCAGCATCGTGTCTTCTCTGCACAACGTTTGCATTTGAGTAACTCTGCAATGCACAAAAATGTCTCCTTTGTTGAAATTGTAAAATTCTGGGTCTTGAATGAATTATATAAAAGCTTAAAAACGTCTGATGAAATTTGCATATCATACAGAACTGCCTGGTCTGCCATGAACTCATTAGTTATGAATTCATTAGTTATGAACTCATTAGTTATGAACTCATTATTTATGAACTCATTAGTTATGAACTCATTAGTTATGAACTCATTAGTTATGAACTCATTAGTTATGAACTCATTATTTATGAACTCATTATTTATGAACTATGCACAAGTTTTGTTTAATGGATCCTAAAGACTTTAGCTAAGTAGCTTCACTTGTTTTATGAATTTTTATGAGGCTGATTTTGATGGATTCTCCTCATTGAAAGCTGTTACACACTGAAGAGGTCAAAGGTTACATTCTGAACTTTCTGCTTCCTCTCTGATCCTGAAACGTTGTGGGCAGAAGAACCAGATTCTGGACAGAATCAGAACTGAGCTTCAAAATCTTTAACATAATATCTGAAATTTTTATTTTCTCTGTTTGAGATGTTCAGTTCTGGCTGCTCGGCCCGGCCCGGTTCGGTCCAGTCCTGTCCGGTCCGGTTGCCCTGAGCTGCGATTGTTTTTGGAGCGGAGGCCCGGTTCAGCAGCAGACACGTGGTGTTGGTCCAAACCCAGATGTGCTTTTTGCATCAGTCCAGAGATTTTTATGGCTTCTGGGGCTGAAACTCCAAACTCACACACACACACACACACGCACACACACACACACACACACACACACACACACACGCACACACACACACACACACACACACACACACACACTCACACTCTCTCTCTCTCTCCTGCGGTTGTGTTCTCCCAGTGAATAACACACACCCTGCTGGGAGCCTTGGTGTTTCGGACCCAGCAGAACAGAACCCAGCGGGTCGTCGGGCCGCATTACTGCAGGTTAAACTGGATCTAAACCTGCTGCTTTCTGCTGGCGGAGTGAAGCAGTGTTGCATTGTGGGTCGTTATGTAAGAGTTAAAGGCCGTGGGCTTCCTCTGCTGATGAAATGAAGAAAACCTGATGTCATCGAACGCGGCTCAGTTGGGGAAGAACAAAAGATTTCTTTGAGCCCAAACTTTGGATATTTCACAATCCGCCTGGTTTCTGCTGTTTGTTACGGAGAAAAACTGAGCAGGAAATCTGCAGATTTAAACCTTCTGACCATCCAGCAGAGGAATTACAGGACTGAACTTTAACTTACTTATAGTAAAACTTCAGTGTTTTACTGCTGGTTATTTTCACAAATTGGTAGCTGTGCTGATTTAATGGAAATGAAAAATTATAAGTGACCTCAGTTACAACATAAACATGTTCAGTCATGATGCTCTTTTCTGTTTATGATCATATTAAAATATATCAAGGACAGCGGCTGATTCAGGAACTAAACTGTCATAAAATACTTTATTTAACAAACATCAGTTTGATTTTCTTCTGTTCTAACAACAGAGATAATTTGTATTAATTATTCATAAAGAATATTTATAAGGTTTATTCCAGACAATTTATATAATGTAAATGAGAACTCGTTCAAGTTAAATGGTGAACTATGAACATGAACTAGTTCTGAACAAATACGAAACATATGTAGACCACTCATTGGAAAAATGAAAAAGTGAATCTGTTATTTTTTATTTAATGTTCTGTAATGGCCACAGTTTCATCTCCACCCAAACATTTTAGTTATTGAAGGTATTTCTGCTGCTTTCACCTGGTGAGTTTCCTTCTGCTGTGAGGCAAACCGTTTTCTGTCCAGTCAGGTCAGAGGTCAGACTCGTTCAGTTTTCAGCTCTGATTATTCGCTCTTCAGATTTCTGATAAACACATTAAACTCATAAAACTGGATCTGTTTCCACAACAACCGTCTCCCTCTCCGCTTCCAAAAACGTCTCGGTACAGATTTCACTTTCCTGACAGACTGTTTGTCCGAGGCCTAAAAGCTCGCCCTCAAAATGAGGTCACCATGGCAACCAGTGACTCAGCGGGAATAAATGTAGTGGTGCTGTGGGATTCCTCCTGGACTTCCTGGATCCTCCAGGAGGAACCAGGAAGGTTCTGATGAGAACCAGGAGTCTGACTGATCCTCCTGGATCTGCTGTGTTATGAATTCACTCTGCAGACATTTTAGAACGAAGCTTTCTTTGTATTTCTCCTTAAATTTGTGTCTTTCGGGCAGATTGTAGAGTTAGTTTTATTGTCTTTTAGAAAACCTCCTGATATTTCAGTGGAAAGTGTCTGATTGATTGGATGCATCTGATCCGGGCGGCTGGAGCGAGGCAGCTTCCCAAAGCCTCACCTCTTTATTTTTAGACCGAAACCAGAAAAAGAGACAGAAAAACAAAGAAAACATGAAGATTAAAGGCTGAACTGACTCTGCATGCTGCAGGTTTATCCTGATCTCTACGGATTTTATCCACTAGAAAGAAACGTCTCTGCAATAAATTACTAAGTTAACAGACAACAAAAAAGCTGCAAGAGTATTTTAAGATCTGAAAAACATTTGATACTGTTGATCACAACTTTATTAACTAAACTTGAAGTGGATCAAAAGTTCCTTAAAGGACCAGATACAGTTTGTGAAAATAAATGATCATAAACCAGTTAAAGGGAAACTACAGTCTGAATTAGGTCATTTATAATGTTTATTACTGACATATGCAAAGTAATAAAATCAGTTAAATTTGCATTGTTTGCAAATGATAGTCATTGTCTAAAATGGGACCACAGGAATAAGCAGCAGATTATGTAAATGATTACAACAGAAACAAACTAAAACTGATAAATTATTCAAATCTACCGAGTAAAACAGGACAAGCTAGTGAGGCTGGAAATACACAAATAAAAAGTAAATTAAACAGAACTTTATGTGTAATCTTGGATCACAAAACCTGATGGAAACAAACTGGTCAAATATTCTGCAATATTTAGGATCTGAAATCTCTAAAACGTCTGTTTTTAACCGAACCGGTTCTACTTTTCAGAACTTTATCTGGTTTGGGTTTGATCCCTGAGCTGCCTCATCCTGCCGTCTGAGGAAGAGGAGGAAGAGGAGGGAGAGGAGGAAGAGGAGGGAGAGGAGGAAGAGGAGGGAGAGGAGGGAGGGGCAGCGGTTGTCAGGAGGAATATTTGGGTTGATTCATAGCAACCACTCCAAACTGCTGGAGAGAGAAAGAAAGCAGGACCAACATCTGGAGAGGCAGGTCCTCTTATTCAGACCGTTTTACAGCAACACACACACACACACGCACACACACACACGCACACACACACACACACACACACACACACACACACACACACACACACACACACACACACACACACACACACACACACACACACACACACACACACACACACAGGCCTTCCCTCAGAACAGTGTGGAGCAGGAGAGAGGTTACTGTAGTTCAACTGGGAGGAGGAAGAGGCTGGACCCATTTCCAGTACATGATGGTGATCATCTGGACCAGAACCAGAACCAGGAAGACGGAGCTGATGGAATCACGGCTGGAGTTCATCTGAAATATTTCCCTTCATTTCTTCAGATTATAGACGTACAACAGATTCATCTAAACGTGATTTGACCTCTGACCTTCCTGCAGTTCATTAACTCTCCTGTCACCCCACTAACTGTAATCACAAGAAATTCAACTCTATAGAAAGACACTAGCTTGACGCTATTAGCATGCAGAGGCGCTAGTATAGCTCGGTAGCACAGCTTACTCACTTAGATCGCTAGCTTGTGATGATAGTTGCACAATTAAATCGATTAGCATTAATAATGATAACGGGGGGATAAATATCTAAATACATTAGAAACACTGCAAGAAAAGTGTTGATTTTGAGTCTGTATACTGAGGCGTGCGACAGCAACCAGTTAGCAGGACAGCGCGCTGTCGGCTGGCGGGAGATGCTAACGACTCTTCTTAGCATACCAATAGCTTAGCATATGAATAGCTTAGCATATGCAAAGGCGCTTCAGCAGACCAACTCAGTCATTAGATGAAAAACAATGACATCACATTCATCACTGACATGTGATTGGTTGGTTGATGTGTCCCCATTGGAGAGCACACGTCTTTATAAATAAGCCCCGCCCCAATAATTAATATTTTTAATGCTGTATTTAAAAAATCTATATAAAAATACATGCTGTATTAAAATATATTCATATGATATTGCTTATATGCAACATGTTCATATATGAGGAACATTAATGAGGCACAGAACTTTTTTTTAAAATTTCATTTTATTTTTTCAATGTTTCCACACAAAATAAGACATAAATGCTTGTTCACTTCTGGACCATCTGGCGGTGTTTGTTTGTCCAAACCTTATCCAACATTACGCTGCTTTCAGGAAAGGCCCAACGTCTCTCCTGTAGACCTGAGGTCACTGGGCTCCTGGCTGGGGAAACTTGGGGTCTCCAGCTCACCACAGTCCATCCTGACGCCCCCTCAGGTGCCACCATCCCAGAATGCCACCTCCTCTGCTGCCAGTACTCTCTGCCTTCCTCCATCAGCTGTGAACACAGAACAGACCATCATTATGAGCTGCAGGCATCTTTGTTGTCATTATGAAACTACAGTGAAATTTTGTGGCAACTCCCAGCTTAATTAGAGGGACCAACTCTAAAAAAAAACATCCTATTACTACATTCTTGCAGAAAATAAAACAACTTTAAAGAAAAAATACAGAAAACACTCAGAAAAATTGGAAGAAAAAAAATTACAAGCACTTAGTATTGTAAAAAAATCCTTAGAAGAAAAATACTGTATGTACACAGAATGTATCATATGATGTGTAGTTTGTGCCACAGCAGGTTATGAAATGGACAGATAACGACATATCCGGAGTGATTTCATTGATTGATGTCCAAGTTTTTATTATTTCCAAGGGACCAATAAGCATTATTAAAATGAATGATTAAAAAATGTGCGATGCAAAGAGTACAACAACCTTTTTCCTCAGCAGTATAAATGGCCACCTGGACCTGTTTGTCCGCTTCCTTCATGGTCTCACTGTGGAGTCCAACCAGAGCCTCTTAGAAGACCTGCTGGGTCAGACAGAGAACAGTCCAGAAACCATCCAGAGAATCATCACCAACCTGAAGGAGATGAACACTGATAGAATCTCTCCTGACAGAAGCATCAACATCTTCTACTGTCTGGTGGAGATGAACGACGTCTCATTTTATCAGGAGATCCAACGGCTGCTGGATTCAGGGAAGCAGCTCTCAGAAACTGACTGTTCAGCTCTGGCCTTCATGCTGCAGATGTCAGAGGTTCTGGATGAGTTGGGCTGTTAGCTGTCCTCCATGAAGACCTGGAAGACATGAGATTCAACACTTTAGACATCCCAGACCCTTCTAGTTACTGGGAGAACTTTCACTGCTTACAACATTAATGTAAGCTGATTTTATTTGACCTAAAATGAGAACAAATAAACGTAAATCATTTGGTTAAGCAATTAGAATGAAGAATATCTGTAGTTACAATAGTTCGCCACCAGAGGGCAGTGAGCGCTCATAATCCACCATCAGTTTGTTCTGCTGGTTCATGAAAAAAGCTGCTCAGCTTCAGATCTGCTCCACTAACAGCAAAACAGAAATACTGAAGGTTTTCCATCTTCATTCTATTTTTCTTTAAGTCTGTTAAATCCAACTGAACTGTTCATATTTATTCGTATGACTCAAACTGTGATCCTAGAAGAAAACACAAGTTACGTGACATCCTGTGGAAATAGGAACTGAAACTAACGTTGTTCTCCTTTTTGAGATCAGCCTCCAATTGAGCGGAGGATGGAAATAACGTGTTGACTTGTTAATACAGGTAAGAGTTGCCGCTCCGGGTCCCTCCGTGTCTGTCTCGGCTCTCTGGAGCCTTCCTAACCGATGAAACCACCGAGGCTCCCCGGGGTTCGGCCACCGAGGCCTGGGTCACTCGGCTTTTATGGGGTGGGGTCCCTGCAGCAGCGCTCTGTTTACTTTACTAAAGGCCTGACAAGGACAAAAATATTGAACAAAACATAAACACACATCTTAGTTACTATGCAGTTAACCCGATGAACGATCAACTCTATGAAATAACTTTTTAAAGCTTGTTTCAAAACAAGTTTTTTTCTTTTTAGCTTTTAACCCAGAGTGAGTTAACATCTCTGTCTTAATGCTGCACTCCTGTGATGTTCTGATTTATATTTTTCTATTTTATTTTTTGTTTTCATTTTTGTGCAACACTTTGGTCAGATGCTATATTGTATTTTAAGTGTTTTAGAAATTAAGTGGTACATTATGGCAGCAGCATCTAGAGCTGATCTGTTTGTGTGGAGCAATAATGACCTTCTCAGATTTAACCTAAATAAACAGAGAACTTAATCTAACTTTTACAGTCCGTCAGTTCTTGCTGCAGCGACTCTCTGGTGTTTTAATCTAAAAACCAGAACAAAAACATTGTAGTTTCCCTGCTTGTTGAAATCATCAGAAAGTGAAACACATCACTCCGTCCCTCATCAGTCTGGGGTTCATCAGAAACTGATGTTTCTCTTGTCTGTGGATCAGAACCGGCTTTAAGTAGTCCACAGATTTCCTCTCTTCCTCCTCACTGAGTTCCATCTTTTTCCAGGTTTTCCTCTGGTTGCTCCTTGAAGCAGGAAGAAACTCTTGGTCTCTCAAAAAATGCTGGAAAAATGCATCCAGAACCAGATTGACCCTGATCCAAAACTCAGTGATTTTCTTGCTTCATTTAGCAACATTTCAGACAAAAGATTTGCTATCGGCCAAAATCAGAATCAGCAGGTCAAAAAAAAAGAAAAAAGATTTAAAGTCTTACTTTAAATCCAAAGCCATAAAAAAGTATTTACACCCTTTAAACATCATCATATTTTCATTTTCCATTTAATATGGTATTTTTAAGACCAAAACAAAGTATATATTAATTATATTATATCAGTATTATTTAAGCTGTTGCATAATTGTGACATGGAAGGAAACTGATAAAAAGTTTTCGGATTTTCAACCAAATCATTCATCAATCTTCATGTCAGTCCAGGCCGCAGGTGGTTCAGTTGAAAGCTGATCAAACTGTAAAGAAGCAACAGCGCCCTCTGGAGGAACAACAATCTAATGACATCAGAACATGTTAGATGAAAGCATCAGAAATTCACTTCCTGTGGTTCTTGATTCGTCATATGCAGCTTGTTGATCTTGAGATAAAAAATTTGGAACCAGGATCTCAGGTTCAGGCTAAGTTAACTCAGAGTTTATAGAAGCAGAGTTTGTTGAACCTTCTTTAAGAACAGTGATTATTCTGGACACGAACACGAGAATAATTGACTTTGAATGTTTAGGTTTTAAGATAAATCAGCCCTGAGATATGATGTCTGCTGTAATCAGCTCTGAAGATGAACTAATTATCAGGAATCTCAATCTGTCACATCACCCAGTGGAACCAAAGAAGCACAGATTACACACTCCTGATGGTGTTTGTTGAAGGAAGATTGATCTTATTGAGTCATATTACAATCAGCTGTTATCTCCTTACAGCAGGTAGAGATGTTTAAAGGAAGAAACATTTGGAGCTCATATATTAATCCTCTCATTACTGTCAGACTTCAGAGACAGTTAGTTTTCTGTTTTCATGAAGGTCTTATTGTTCCACTGAGGAGTGGAGGAATATTTCAGGCATCAGCAGGTTTCAGCGTCTCACAGATTAATCCCCGATCCATCTGTGATTCTCCAGTGTGAGAAACTGAAGACAGTGATTTATCTGCATGTCTGATTTAGTCTCAAGATTCAGATGTACAGAGCTTCAGTTCATGCTCTTTTTTCTAGCCCTCAGCCAGATCCGTGAACAGTTGGTTCTTCTAAAGGAAAAGTTCTGGTCTACAGCTCTGCTGGAGGGGAAAACAACCTAAAGCCCTTTTCCCTCTTGTTAAAGTCAGTCTGTTTGACTCTGAGATACTTTTATTGGCGAGACATCAAACTTTGAGGTCTGGACCCAAAAATTCAACATTTTGATAACTTTTTAATTGGCTCTAATGGTCTTTATTTGATAGTTAATTGAGAGGAAAGAGGGTAATGAGAGAAGGAGAAGACGTGGTAAAGATCGCCAGGCTGGGAATCGAACCTGCGATGGCCACATTGAGGACTAGGGCCTCCATATCTGGGTTGTGTTTAACCCCTGTACCACCACAGCACACCCCAACATTTTGATAACTTTTAATCCTCCAAGGTTAATAGACATACCTAATGTATGAAGCCAATGAATCTAAATTCCTTTGACTTTGTCAAAATTCAGTATGTGTGAAATGTCAAAAATGACCTTTGACCCAAAACAACTGACATGTTAATTTTTAGATACTACCTCCAATAGTTTATTTCCTGTCTTGAAGGCTTTGTGTACCAAATTTCAAATATTTTTATTATGCCGTTTTGATTGGGTTACCTTCAGGGAGGGTTGGAGAGTTTTTGGCCACGCCCCTTTTTAATTCCACTGAGTTCTTCAGTTTGGTCCCATTCACCAGTTTCATCAAAACCAGTCAGGACTTGGTTTGCTTCAGCAGGATGTAACTCTGTCATCCAGATTCGTCCCTCTCATCCCTCTGTGTCTCTTCCTCATCACTCAGAGGAAGACTGCAGAGACGGTGAGGACAACTGGTCACGTGAAAACTAAACACCTGAGTAGGAGGCCAGATGTATTTCTGGAGGAGCTTTCTTCAGCTGATGCTAGGGGGAGCAGCAACACAATACTGTCCCAATGGCAACAAAAAAAAATTAAAGATGTTTAAGTTTTCATTTCAGCCTAAAGGAAATCTGATCCTAGAATGACTGGCAGTAAGATTCAACCCTTAACAAGAACACAGAAAAATTTGGTAAGTTAGTCTTTATTTCAGGTTTTCTGTAAGGATCAAGGATCAAGTTTTCATAAAGGTATATTTTAGTTTGAAGAATTAAAGAAATATTTTTTGGTGGTGTGTTGATGATTGTCATGTGATTTAAATGAGTATTTTCCATCTCTAATCCAGTATTTTTAGATTCTTTTCAGTCTTCCAAAAAGACCAAAATAAATTATTTCATGTTTTCCAGATAAAAGATGGCGCAGCAGCAGGAAGTGAATTTTGGTAAGTGATCAGAAACAGAAATTTACCATCATAAAGAAACAAACTGACCAATCACAGCCTGTGTTGCTGCCATGTGATGAACAACAGCCAGAGTATGTATTTATTGTTTTCATGGTATTTATTGTTTTCATGGTATTTATTGTTTTCATGCTTCCTGTTCAGTGAAGCTCTGGTGGAAACACTGTGAGTTTCTGTGAAACCTGAATGTAAAAACTGAAGATGAATAGTTGATCTTCATCATGTTTTTCTGACGTCGGTTTGAATTCATCCTGTTTCTGATTTCTCTCTGCAGAGGAAAAACTTTTCCAGGTTCGCATTGAGTTTGTGGAGAGAGTTTCTGAGGAGATCCTGGATCAGATTCTCGATGGCCTTGAGGCGGATGGCATCTTTAAACGTTTGGAGAAAGAGGAAATACTTCAGAAGAACCAAACCAGAGCAAACAAGGCCCGCCACACCATCGATGCTGTGAGGATGAAAGGACAGAGAGCCTGCAGATTGATGGTCAAACGTCTTCACTTTATAGATCCTGCCCTGTCCAATCAGCTGAGTTTGTTGTCCAACTCCTCTGATTTAGGTTAGTCCCTTCACCAATCATGACTGAGTGGAAGTGAACTCATCCAACAGTGACTAACTACAGTTATAGCAAAAAATAAATAGTTAGTTTCAAATACAACAGGATTTGCTTATGCTATTCCTGAACTAGATATATTTATGATACAAAGAACATCTAACCATTTTTCTGTTTATACAGTGGAAATGTTAGCGATACTGATGGCCTTAAAGTGGGTAGAGCAAAATAAAACTGAAAAAGTTCTTATATGTTCAGATTCATTATCATCACTAATGTATTTTTTTAAATATCTCATTTGAAAGTCATATGGAGTTGGTATATAAAATTTATGAAGTTATATTTAGAATGACACACACTCAAATAAAGATTAAGTTTATGTGGATAGCAGCTCATAAAGATATAAAAGGGATGAAATGGCAGATCATTTAGCTAAGATGTCTTTAAAACAAAGTAGAATTATGGAAATAGCGTATTGTAAATCTGAAATAAAATCAATTATTAAGAGCAAAATTAAATCTGAATGGCAACAATTGTGGGAGGAAGGAACTAAAGGTCGTCATTTATTTCATATACAAAAGGAAGTAGGGAATATGGAAATAATAGGAGAAAATCAAAAGGAACAAGTAGTAATGACAAGATTGCGGCTCGGACACTGGATTAAATAGGAAATATGATGTAGAGACATTAAAACTTATTAAGATATTAATTAAACGTAAAATAAATAAAGCAGTTATTACATTTTTGAAGGAAACAGGATTATATATAAGAATTTAGATTAAAGGGAGATACTCTGGTCCACACACCATAGTAGATGGCGATAATACATCTTAATGTTAGATGTCACCCGCCAGTAAAAATCAGAAAGAAGAAGAAGATGTTCTTTGTCGGGTCCTTGTGGTATCTGTCTTGTCAAGCTGTCTGGTTACGTCTGTTACTACTATCTTGAGTTGAGTTTCCAGTTGCTACCAGTTTTTTTAGCCTTCTGCTCTTTATCTGTGCTGCCTGGACTTTGGATTGTTGCTTTTTCTGTATTCATCATTAAATCATTGTTTCTTCATTTTCTACCTGCGTCCTCAGCGTCTGCCTCACATCGCGCATCATGACAGTTTCTTCCAAATGAAATCCTCCTCATGGTCTATAATTGGAATGAGATCTTTGTTTAAACATCCTGATATAGAAACAATCAAATTAAATTTCAATGAATTGAATCTTAATTTGTTCAAGTGTTTCATCTTGTGTCTTTATCTCTGTTCAGATTTTGATGATCGATGTCAACATGACCTCAAAGAGTCTCTAAAGAATACCTTCGAATCTATCTATGAAGGCATTGCAATACGTGGAGAGAAAACATTTCTGAATGATATTTACACAGAGCTCTACATATTAGAAGGAGGAACTGGAGGGGTCAACCAGGAACATGAGGTCAGACAGATTGAAACAGCATCCAGTAATCAAGGAGCAAAAATAAAACGGGAAAACATCTTTGAACCCAACCCTGCTAGAAAGCAACAGATCAGAACAGTGATGGCCATGGGAGTGGCTGGCATTGGGAAAACACTGTTAACACAGAAGTTCACTCTGGACTGGGCTGAAGGCAAAACCAACCAGAACATCGACTTCATATTTCCATTCACTTTCAGAGAGCTGAATAACTTGAAAGAAGAAGCTTTCAGCTTAGTGGAACTGATTCATCACTTCTTTGACAATATTAAAGATGCAGGAATCTGCAACTTTAAAAAGTTCCATGTTCTCTTCATCTTCGATGGTCTGGATGAGAGTCGACTTCCTCTGGACTTCAAGAAGAATCCAGTTCTGACTGATGTTAAAAAGTCCACTTCACTGGATGTTCTGCTGACAAACCTCTTCATGGGGAAACTGCTTCCCTCTGCTGTCCTTTGGGTAACCACACGACCTGCTGCAGCTAGTTTGATCCCAGATAATTCTATTGACAGGGTCATAGAGGTCAGAGGGTTCACTGACCCCCAGAAGGAGGAGTACTTCAGGAAGAGATTCAGAGATGATAAGGAGAAGGGCGACAGGATAATCTCCCACATCAAGAAATCAAAAAGTCTCCACATCATGTGTCACATCCCAGTCTTCTGCTGGATCACTGGTAATGTTCTGGAGGATGTGATGAAGATCAGAGAGGGAAGAGAGCTGCCCAAGACCCTGACTGAGATGTACATAGAGTTCCTGCTGATTCAGCTCACCATCAAGGAGGACAAGTATGAAGAAATAGCTGAAGAAGATCCAGAGAACAGGAAGCTGATTGAGTCTCTAGGAAGACTGGCTTTTGATCAGCTGCTGAAGGGAAACCTGATCTTCTACCACAAAGACCTCAAACAGTGCAGCATCAACATCAAAGATGCTGCATTGTTCTCGGGAGTGTTCACTCAGATGTTTAAAAAGGTGAGAGGGATGCGCAACGTCTCCGTCTACTCCTTTGTTCATCTGAGCATCCAGGAGTTTCTGGCTGCAGTCTACATGCTCCACTGTTTCACCAGCAGGAACTCAGATGTGATCAAGACGTTCCTGGGAGAAGAATACAGAGAAACATCTCTAGATGAGTTCATGAAGGAAGTCATGAAGAAATCCCTCAGCAGTATAAATGGCCACCTGGACCTGCTTGTCCGCTTCCTTCATGGTCTCACTGTGGAGTCCAACCAGAGCCTCTTAGAAGACCTGCTGGGTCAGACAGAGAACAGTCCAGAAACCATCCAGAGAATCATCACCAACCTGAAGGAGATGAGCACTGATAGAATCTCTCCTGCCAGATGCATCAACATCTTCTACTGTCTGGTGGAGATGAACGACGTCTCATTTTATCAGGAGATCCAACGGCTGCTGGATTCAGGGAAGGAGCTCTCAGAGTCTGACTGTTCAGCTCTGGCCTTCATGCTGCAGATGTCAGAGGTTCTGGATGAGTTGGACCTGGAGAAGTACAACACATCAGGATCAGGACGAAAGAGACTGCTTCCAGCTGTGAGAAACTGCAGAAAGGCTCGGTGGGTTCAGATATTTTCATTGTGTGAATGCTGATTCAGCTCTATAGTCCTCCTGTTTCTTCTTCTTTCTTCAAGTTGCTTCTGGATGTTTTTGGCCTTTAACTATTTCCTTCATCCTTTGGACTATTTCAGCCATTCAAACATGTAAACATTCAGCTCATCTAGGACAGCTGCAGCTTTTGTTGAAGCTGTTAGCTGTCCTCCATAAGGACTTGGAAGACATGAGCTACAACACTTTAGACATCCCAGCCTCTTCTAGTTACTGGGAGAAATGTCACTGCTTCACCATGAAAAATGCTGCTGGACCCAAACTCTCTGTCTCCTCCAGGGGTTTTGGTCTTCAGCTCTTTAGGAGTTTAGCAACAATTTCTTCTGACATCCAAACCTTTGTTCCTCTGAGACAATGGACAGACCACTGCAGAGACATGGTTCCCTCTTCCAACCAGTTTGTCCCAGTTCCTCTCAGATCAACAGTCTGGGAGGTTCAGACCTGAAGGAGCAGCAGGACCGGTTCTCCTGCTGCTCTGCAGGACGACCAGAACAATCTGAATCTTTTAGCTGCAGCAGGTTGACGACTGTCCACTTTCTACTTTGTTAAAGCATCAAATCTAGCAGATGAACGGAGACAGAACTGGGAGCATCATGATACTGGTCTGCTCCCAGTTTCCTCTGTGGCAGCATTTAATAACCTGCTGCTGGGAACTATGGTTCTATAGAATATACTACTATTATTAATGATGATGATGATTCTAGATGCTGCAGCAGATATTAGCTAAACAAACCCAGAGATGCCAGAGGTCCACAGCAGGCTGGACTTCCTGCTCTGCTCATTTCATTTATAACTCACTTCCTGCTTGGTGGAAGATCTCAAGGATCTTCAAGCCAAACGGTCTAGTCCAAGTCCGAGCTGTGAGCAGTTCCTCCTCCTCTCCATCATCTCCAGTAGTTTCCTTCATTCAGCTCCTTTGAGGCTCTGATGCTGCAGCTCCATCAGATGCTGCAGAGAAAACTGAACTTTCCTTCACAGATGATAGAAGATCTTCAACATCTGACTGCAGCTGAAGGTCTGAGGACATGAAGCCTGGACCAGAACCAGAACCAGAACCTGGACTTTAACCAGAAACTGCACAGATTCTCTGTTGGGTCAAACTCAGTAGATTGAAGATCAGATGTTGATCAGATGATGACATCACTGTTATCATATTTTAGTCTGCTTATGATCTAGATTGATTTCATTAGAACTGAATTTATTTCTTCTCTAATCACAGACTTGGTGGCTGTTTGCTTGATAAGGATGAATGTGAAGTTTTGGCCTCGGCTCTGAAGTCCAACCCAGATCTGACTGAACTGGAAATAAGTCGGATCGACGTATATAAAGGTGGAGACTCTGATCTGAAGCCTCTGCTTGAGATCCTGGAGAGTTCAGTCAGTAAAGTGAAGATTCTGAGGTTTGTTTTCTCTATTTATCCAATTCATTTATACATATATATATATTTTTTCCCCCTCCAGGGGGTCTTTTGTGGGCTCTAGTGTCCCTTATATTATAGTGGGCTGAAACTTTTAGAAAAACTTTGAGTTTCGTTTTTGATCAAATGTTCTGGTTCTGCTGGTTTGGACTCTTTAAACCAGTTTGACTGGATCAGATGTTAGAATCAGTTCATCATGTTTCTTTTACATTCAGGGAAATTAATTTTCTACATTTTTATTATTTATTTGTTCATATTTCAGTTTTAACCTGCATCCTGTTGGCTTCAGCTCACAGCTTTTATTCTTTATTCAGATTGGGCTGCAGTTTGTCAGAGACCAGCTGGACTTCTCTGTTCTCAGCTCTGAAGTCCAAACTGACCCATCTGACAGAACTGGAACTGATCGGAACCAACCTGGAAGGTTCTGGACTGAAGGAGCTCTGTGGTTTTCTACAGACTGAAGGCTGCAGACTGGAGAAATTGGGGTATTTTAATTATATAATTATTGATATTTCTGTGAATAATTAGATATAATTGATCATAAATCAAATTAATTTCTTCTGTTCTAATAAATATTTTTTGAGTTTGTTCCTGGACTTGGATCCAGAGTTTAATTTAGTCCCTCTGTGTAACTGAGTTGGACCTGCTGATCTGAGGTCAGAACAGGACAGCATTCGGACCCCCAGTGTGTAGAAATCCCCCTACTGGGAAGCAGGTCAAAGGTCAAGGTGCAAAAAGAGAGAGAATGAAATCTCCCTTTATTGAAGTGCCACAAATCACACACTAGATAATTAATTAACAGTCCTGCAGTAAATACTGACTTTGTGAAGGTTGTGGTGTTAAAGTCATTTTGTTCAAACATCTTGATTCAGCTCTTATTTTGTAGGACAGGAAGTGAGATCTTACCTTTGTAATGCTTTGTATGCAACAAGCTTCAGCAGTTCACTGAAATCATTCTCATGTGGTTTACCTGGAAAATAGATTTAAAATGATTCATCTTCACAATCTGGTTTTTCCTTTATGATAATGTTCCCATTTCTGCAGCCGTCTCTGATGAAGGATTCAGAACTTGAACTAAATGACCCTCATCAATCTGACAGAGAAAAGGCTAAATATTTTCTAGTTGATAGTTCAGTAACTGAATCAGCACAAAATGAGAAAATGATCAACTTTCAGAATGTGAGCTGTAATGGATATTGTAAAACGCTGAATTAGACGGATTGAAATAAACCCGTTTACATCTGTTATACTTAGCAATGAGCTGCAGTTAAAATACAACCAGCAAGAAAACATCATTAATAGATTAATGAACAAAAACTGGAGACATAAAATATCTCAGTAGATAAATGATGGTACAGAGCAGTCGGCTAATACAGAGCCTGGAAGGAAACATGGAGAGAGAAAAAACATCGACTGAGTTTAAGATCCTGAGAAACTTTTAGAAAAACTTTGAGTTTCTTTTTTGATCAAATGTTCTGGTTCTGCTGGTTTGGACTCTTTAAACCAGTTTGACTGGATCAGATGTTAGAATCAGTTCATCATGTTTCTTTTACATTCAGGGAAATTAATTTTCTACATTTTTATTATTTATTTGTTCATATTTCAGTTTTAACCTGCATCCTGTTGGCTTCAGCTCACATCTTTTATTCTTTATTTAGGTTGCAGAGCTGCAGTTTGTCAGAGACCAGCTGGACTTCTCTGTTCTCAGCTCTGAAGTCTAAACTGACCAACCTGACAGAACTGTGGCTGAGTGGAACCAACCTGGAAGGTTCTGGACTGAAGGAGCTCTGTGGTTTTCTACAGACTGAAGGCTGCAGACTGGAGACTTTGGGGTAATTATAATTATAATTATATAAAATTCACATATTGTCACTTTTTCACTTCTCTCGATGAGAAAACGCTTTTTTGGTCGTTAACATTTAAATGTAATGAAACTCAAAATTTAGACTTGGTTCCAGCTTCAAACCACCAGAACTACTGCATCTCAGCATTTCTATGCTGTTCCAGAGCTAATAAGGCTGAAAATTGAACGCAGTGCTGAAAATTCACATATTGTCAATTTTTAACTTCTCTCGCGGAGAGAAGTTATAATTATAATTATAATATAATTATAATTAATTATATTATAGTTATATAATTATTGATATTTCTGTGAATAATTAGATATAATTGATCATAAATCAAATTAATTTCTTCTGTTCTAATAAATATTTTCTGAGTTTGTTCCTGGACTTGGATCCAGAGTTTAATTTAGTCCCTCTGTGTAACTGAGTTGGACCTGCTGATCTGAGGTCAGAACAGGACAGCATTCGGACCCCCAGTGTGTAGAAATCCCCCTGCTGGGAAGCAGGTCAAAGGTCATTCAACCCAGTCTAGAAAAGTGAATTCCAGCTCCTGGAATCTGACAGGAACAAATCAATAATCAATGATTGATGCTTCAACACTTTGATCAGAATCTGGAATGATTTTACTGACTAAAATCCTCCAACACAATATGACCCAGTACCAGGTTCTGGTTCTGGTTCTGAAGTCAGCAGGTCTTTATTGAAGCAGCAGCTTGTTGGCATTAATATTCATGAGAATCTTTAACTGGTTCTGTTGGACTGGTTAACCTGCATCCTGTTGGCTTCAGCTCACATCTTTTATTCTTTGTTCAGATTGAACGGCTGCAGGTTGTCAGAGACCAGCTGTGGTTATTTGACCTCAACTCTGAAGTCCAGCAGCCTCCATCTGAAACATCTGAACCTGATGTACAACAACCTGAAGGAGTCAGATGTTCAGCAGCTGAAGGATCTTGTAAATGATTTAGGGTAAGTAAATGTTTGTAGTGAGTTCTGCTGCTGTCAGCATATTGAACTAAACCAGTTCCTATCAGAGCAAAGATCCAGTGTTCCCAGTAAAGCTGCGGCTTCTCAGTGGGAGGAGAATGGTTCAGGCTTCCTGATTGGACACAGAGACAGCAATCAGCCAATCAGAGGAGCCAGCAGCTTGCTGTGTTCCTGTGTTTGTGTTAGTGTGAAGTTGAGTGTTGTTGCTGTGTCCATGTCTCCAGGAAGTCCAGCTGGACTCCAGCGTCCAGCCGTCCAACATGTCTAGAGACAGTGGTCCTCATTCAACAGGAAACAACTGATCAGGTTCATCTTGGTCACAGCTCTGAGATCAGTCTGACTGCAGCCTGGAAACCATCTAGTGGATGTGCTGCGTCACTGACTGCTGCTGGAGAGAGGCTGGAAACACTCACTGATCTGCTCTCTCCTTCCTTCTTCTCTCTGCAGGTTTGGATCTCTGTAAAGTAGAAAATGGTCTCAGTGTCCTGCTGATCCTCAGAGGTTGAAGCTGCAACAGTTTGAGTCTAAAGAGACTCTGACTGGATCATGATGATGACCTCTGACCTCCAAGATTTCCCTCCTGTTTATTTTCTCATGTTGTCATTTAGTGTCTGATATTGTTTGTCTCCTTGGATCAATAAAGATCCAATTCAAACTGGGCTCCATTTAGAGGCTTCATGGAGTTTTGATCTGAACTGGATTCAACTGGAAAGTTGATCCTTTTTCTCTCTGATTCATTTTCATCCTGGAACCAGAAATGGTCTGAGAATGGAAACATGGGAATCATTTTCAGTTCAGCTTTGAAGCCATGAAAGACACTTCAAACCTCTTTTCTCTGCTGCTTCTTCCTTCTGCTGACATGAAAATGTTCCTCAAAGCTCCACAGATAAAAAGATGCTTTACTGGAAACTGCAGAGAAACTTCAGCTTCCATCACAGAAACCAGTTGAACCAGTTTAGAACTGGATGTCCCACAGAAACTCTGATCTTAGATCAGTTTTCAGGAACATCTGGAACCTGGAAAAAAGATTTTATATATTTTTATGTTGATTCTAAAAACTAAATCTTGAAGTTTTACATCATCATTGATTCTCAGCTTTAATTTCTTAGTTTGTTTTGGTTTTGACTTTTTTAACTCCATATTTCATGTTTTGAGTTTTCTACAGAACTTCAGGCTCTTTACTGGGATTTTACTGGTTTATTCAAACCTCAGAGAATCACTGGGATAATGTGCTGATTGGTTCATGTTTGATTTTCATAATTCTTCTAATGTAATATGGGTTGCTGGATGTTTAACGACCAAATAAAGTTTTTAAAAAATCTCTGTGTTTTTTCTATGCAGCTGACTGTGTACACATATAATAACTAAACCTTAATTTTAATCCTCCATGCCATTTTTCTTTTTTTTAAGTTTTCACATTTAGTTTCAAAGCTTAAATTAGTAAAAGCAGAAACATTTCAAGTTGATTTCAGCTTTAAGCTACTAATTTAGCCAGCAGTTTATTTTTGCAGTATTAAGACTGAAGATGTTTTTAAAAAACAGATGAGAACTATTTTTTTCAATCCAAACTCGATTAATTAAATCAACTATTGAATTAGATTAATAACTTGTATAAAACTGTCATTTCTGTCTGGTTAATGGTGCAGCAGATCCTGCAGGGGGCGCTCTGGGGCCTCAGTGTTCAGGTCAGTTACAGTCTCAACTCCCAGAATCTTCTGGTTCCTTCCTGAAATGATTTCCTGCAATAAAATGTTGGCTGGAAATGATCAGAAAACTGAAAAAAACCTGAAAAAGTTCAAATCTGACCTCAGAGTTTCACAGCTCAGATCACCATGGAAACAAAGAGAGAAAAACATGGAAGGAAAGGAGTTTAATGTCACCTGGAAGGGGGCGGAGCCTCAGGGGAGTCAGGGGGCGGAGCCTCAGGGGAGTCAGCTCTAGTCAGGTTTGGATCAGAACCGGGTCAGACTCCATGTAGCAGCAGAGCAGAGTCTGGATCAGGTGAGTGCTTTGGTTCTGGTCGGGTTCTGGTTTCCTGCTGATCAGAACCAACAAACTGACAGCAGATTTCTACAAACTCTCTTAAAACTGCAGTTTCCAGTTGCTGAGCTGAACTGGTTCCAGTATCTTTACTGGTTCTGCTGCTCTCCCTCCTGATGTCAGAAACCTCTGACCTCAGAGACTCACATCTGGTTTTAGAGGAAGAATTGAGCTGAATCAGGAAAAACTGGTTTCCAGGATGAAACTGCAGATTCTGGTTCAGCTGCTGAATAAAAGCTGAAAACTGAAATTCCAACTTTATTCCCAGTTGATCTGATTCTTCGCAGCAGCAGCCGGATCTTTCTGGAGAATCTCTTTAGACACTTTGTCTCCTGCAGAGCAACAACTAGCCTCTGATGACATCACTAGAGGCAGCCAACCAACTAAAATCAACTAACTCTTAGTCTGAAGGTGTGACTACCTGCACCATCACACCTGACCTGGCTGCTTTAATTAGATCCTCTGCAAGCAAACAGCTTCTTCAGGTGTTTACTAATAATTAATCAAAAATCGACTTTAGATTTCTGATAGTCTTAAAAGAGACAAATTCTGCTCCTCTGCAGTTTGGTTGGTTCAGTCAGTAAAGTGCTGAACTTTGAATCTGGTGGTTGTTGGTTCAAACTCTGGTCAGGAAAATGTGTAAAGATGCCAGGTGAGTATCTCATCTCAACAAGCCTAGAAATAAACTCAAAAACTTCTTCAAGCTCTTTTTACCTTCAGGTAAAGAAAACATTTTATCTTCATACTGAGGAAAAAAATACAGTTTTTAAGCATTAAAGTGACTCCTGGTGGGTTTCATGTTGAGCCCAACATGTGAAAGTTACTGAAGTTGAGATGATTGAACCTCAACAGGTGATTTTGATGAAGCTGCAGCTTAATGAAGCTGAAGAACAAGTGGAGTGAATCAGTGGAGAGACTTTCTGTCTGCAGCTCTGTAAAACTGAATTTATGTTAAAATGTCTTGCCATACCTCTATGGCTTCCAGAACCAGGCTGAGGTCTAAACTGTCGGGGTATGGCAAGCCGTTTTAACATAAATTCGGTTTTACCGCCATTACATTCCAGATATCTCAAATTGTTTTATGACTAGACGTTTTAGAGATTTAAGATATCTCTAATTACATTCTGACTAGTTAAAATGACGTCAGATTTACCTTTGAGTTGTATGGAGACTTCAGTTCAAATATCTACAATGAATTACTGACTATCTGAAATACACATTTCAGATATCTACAATTAAATTATGACTAGTCAGGAAGTAAATTCAAGATATCTAGATTTTAGTTTTGACTAGTCACAATTCTAATTAAAGATATCTCAAATGACACCATAATTCAAGGTATCTTAAATGTATTTTTGACTAGTGAAAACTAAATTATAGATATCTTATAAGCAAATAATGACTAGACAAAACTAAATTAAAGATATCCTTATTATTGTGGATCTTGTCCTGTGCATTTGTGAATTATGGGACAGTTTTAGCTCTATAGAAAGCTGGAGCAGACATAAGCGTCAGCGCTCAGTTTCTCTGGGAATGATGATAATTCACAGCCATGGAGACATGAAGGGAGCGGCTGCTGATCCTGATCATCTGAGACAGCCCGGCCTGTAAACCGACCTGATAAGCTTCTGATAGAGGTGAAGAAACTTTGATATTTATTCTGATTACAGCAAAAACATTTCACAAACGTAAAAGTTTTATCTTTGATTTGATGTTTTCTGTCCAGTTTGAGTCGGAACGCAGAGAAACTTGGACCAGATCTTCACGACTCCTTCAGTTACTGAAACATCATCCTCATCATGTGATGTCATTAAAAGTCCATCACAGCAGAACCTGGTTGCATGTCTCATCCCTACACACACACACACACACACACACACACACACACACGCACACACACACACACACACACACACACACACACACACAACTACTCAAGATTAAGTTATTCAAGTGTCAAAGCTTCTGCATATTTTACATATGTTCTACATGGTGTCACACACACACCTGCTGCCATGAAATACCCACAGTCTCTCTCTCACACACACACACACACACACACACACACACACACACACCCACACACACACCCTCACACACACACAGTATGTCTTTCTATTTTCACTGGCACTTTGCATTGACCTCTATTAATTTCTACTGTCCGACCTTCACACTGTAAAAACTAAATCTCATTACAGTATTAAGTATTTTTGTTCTAGTTTCTAGTCTGAATATCTTCGTACATTTGAATTGAGACAAAACTAACTTATAATAACAGAAGTTCATTTTAAGTTAATTATTTTTCATTTAATTTATACATTTTCATATAAATAATTATGAAAAAGTTGCAGTTTCACTGGCAGATTATTTTACTTATAAGACATTTCTCCAAATTTTTTTATCAACATTAAAGCAGCAGTATGTAATTTTTATCATACTTTTTTACATAAGTTGAAAATGTCTCTATGTCAAATGCGCCTTTATTTTCCTGGAAAGTTACTGATAAGTTAGTTTTGTCTTATTTCGGGTGTATTAAGATTTTTGCACCAGAAACTGGACAAAACTACCTGGTAATTTTTGTGTTTTTGCAGTGTACCTTTAACCGAACCATTACCAGTACAATCCTGACCCAAACCCAACCTAAACTCAAATTACCTGACCATTCCCAACAGTTTTTTCTTTAATTTAACTTTACCTAAAACTTAATTCACACCCTGTCGTCATGACGATGAAGCACCACTAACCCTGAACCTTTCATTTTCACATGCCTAACCCTGAAAATGGGTGTGCTGACATTCTGGACCGCATCGGCCGTCCAGACTGACCGACTGTCTGCTGCCAGGCTGATGATGAACATGTGGCCTGTAAATGCTGGACATATTGATGATGTCAGCAGACTTTCATGGTTATAGAGGTTAAGATGAAAATATGGCAGTAAATTCCTGTTTTAACAACCACAGATAAAAATAGATAAAAATATCTATTTTTAAGTAAATGTTTCTTAAAAGTGACGGATTAAAGTCACAGTGAGCACCTGTTGCCCCGGACAAGCCCCCAGTAAGTCAGAATGACCTCTGACCCGCAGCCTGTCTGCAGTCGCACCGTAACAGCGTCGGTGTATTTATGAGTCACCAGCTTCAAGTGCAGTTGTTGACTCAGAACCTGAACCTGACGTTGCCTGAAACGGGTTACCAGCGTAGAACCCGCAGCTGATAGGAACCAGCAGCTGACTGGACTGTGCCGGACGCTACTGATGGATCTACAAAGCAGAAAACCCAGAAACAGACAACAGAGATGTTTAACCCGACGTTAGAACTAATAAAATGATCCAAAAGAACCAACTTACAAACTGCAGAACCTGAAAAACAAGAAAATTCTCCTAGAATCTACTTATTAATTTAAATACATACAGTAAAATACAAATGAAATAGTTGAAATAAAATAAAATAAAACAAAAATAATTACATGAAACAAATAAAACCATCGGGTGATGTAGAGCAGAACCAGAACCAGAAGACCTGAGAGGCCTGGAAGATTGAGACGACAGCAGATTTTAATCTGTGATTTATAAACTAATGAGCTTATTGTCTCAGTGAAGGATTGTAGAATTGGGTGGTGTAGAACTGGGTGGTGTCTCTATCCTCCTGGTTCTAGTCAGAACTCCAGCAGCAGCGTTCTGGACGGTTGGGTTGTCAATCATACCTGTGAAGACGCTGCTGCAGGAATCAAAGCCTCTAAAGAGAAACGCCTGGATGAGTTTCTCTGATCTGAGACTTTAGTCTTCTGGTCCTGGAAATGTTCTGCAGCTGGTAGAAGGCCCACTTTGTAACTTTATGTGGCTCTGAAGGTTCAGGTCAGAGGTCAGAGGTCATCCTGATCTCTAGTTTCCAGCTGTAATAACTGAAGCTGTGTGTTGACTCTACGTCGTTCCTCTTTAGGTCCAAGGATAACAATAACTGAACTTGCTTTACTTGCTCTCTGTCTGTTTCTTGCGTCTTCAGTGAAACAGCTACTGGTCCTCAGATCAGCAGCAGAACAACCGAATCTTCTGCAGGGTAAAAATAACCGAGCGGCTCAGACTGTAAATAACACAAACATCATCAGGATCAGAGAGACGCTCCTCTCCTTCCCTGCTCTCCTGGAGCAGCAGACGGATATTTAGGTCTCATTAACGTCACAATGTGAACATCCAGGCAGGAGCAGCAGAAATAAACCAGGAGCAGATAAAGATGTTTACATCCTGGATCGGCCTCATCAGCGAGGCGTTCAAGGACCGTCTGCTGTTTAAGTTGGCATCAGGGTGGCACACAGAGAGGTGGCGAGAGGCGGGACGGGGTCAGGTCAGGAAGCTTCACGTTTCAGAGGAACGTCTGCAGACGGAGACGCTGGAGCAGGTTCACCTTAACAAGGACTCATCCTGCAGACACACAGAGTTATTCATGTTTGAACAGTTTAGTTTTCAACTACAGGGACTCAAACTGCCTTTTTAAGGGCCGGGGGCCCGTAGCATGTAGATGTTTCTCTGCTTCAGCACATCTGGCTCCAGCATGAACTCGTTAACAGAGCTCTGTGTGCAATGAAGCATTGATGAAATTGATCAAATGTTTCCATTTGAGTTCAGTCACAATGTCTGACAGTCCAGTTTTAAGCCGACAGTTTCCTGATTGAAGGACGGAGTCGGCAACCAGAGGGTGAACTGGGAGGACAAGCAGGAGAGAAACACGTCCCTGTCCCCGTGTCCCTCCTGTCCCTCTTGTCCTTCTTGTCCTTCCTGTCCTTCTTGTCCTTCCTGTCCCTCTTGTCCTTTCAGAGTCACAGTCGTCCCTGCACTGAGAGCCTCTGTGTCCGGCGTCCTGGACGGCGTCCAGCGCTGCAGGGTGAATTCAGCTCTTTCTGGACCCAGAGAGGAATCCTACAGTCTGGATCCGTTCAGATTCAGAGGCAGAATCAGAGATCTACTGGATCTACTTTACTGCAACAAAATTCATAAAATAAAAATAAATAATAATAAATCAGGTGTATGAAAGAAGTCCAAATACAGACATTTACATTTTCTGGAATAATTTGTTTCAGGCTAAAGTTTGATTTTGATGTATTAGAGATGTATTTATGCTTCATCATTTTTATGTTTACTACCTCTGTGACGGAGCTCCTCTGCTTCCTGCTCAGATCAGAACCACGCCCTCTGTTCCTCACAGAGCTCGGATCCGTCTGCAGAAACTTTCCCTTCTGAATTCTCCCAATGATGGCTGAAGGTTTGAGCTGCAGGTTCAGATATTTTTTCTCAGCCTTTAATGTTTTGTGTTCCTCTGAAGGGCATCAGATCAGTCAGAGTCAGACAGACCCAGCAGGACGTTTGTCCTGATTAAGTCCAACCGGGACAGAAACAGCTGGCAGGGAGAGCTTCCTTTGGAGCTTCACAGCACAAACTTTGTTTCACTGATTATTTCAGGAAGAATAAAACCAATAAATGGAGACAAAGCAGTAGAAAATCAACATTTAATCTACAGTTAGTTAGACAGGCAAACTGGAGATATGATCGTTCCAAACAGGATTTTAGGCACAGGGACGTACATTTAAAAATAGCATATATTATAGCATATATTATTCTATGTAGCATAAAGGCCTTTCAACGCAACAACAGAAGCACTTCATCATTGGCTGTACAAAAATACATCTAAATCTCTCTTTATCTGCACTTTTAGGCGTTTATGTGTCGGTGTGGAGACGTTGTATGGATGCGTGTTTGTGGTCCTCCTGCTCAGCCGAAGTCGATCCGCGGCCGGTACTCCAGAACCATCGGATACGTCTGAGAGGACCGACAGGAGAGAGGGAGAAAATGTTGGAGGAATAAAATCAATATTTGGGTTGAAAAAAAAACATCATTAGAAAACCACTGCTGTAGTTTGTGGTCAGGATGTCATTTATTAATAACTTTTACTAAAAAAGGAAACATTTAAAATGATTAATACTCGTATTCAGAGCCGTAGCATCATGGAATTGACCTTTTATTGTCCCTCAGTGGGGAAACTCAGATGTAACTTCCGCTAAGCACGATGTTAGCATAGCGTTGTAGCATTAGCTTCCGCTAAGTAACATGTTCGCATAGTGCATTAGCATTAGCTTCAGCTAAATGCCGCGTTAGCCTAGCGCAGACGATGAGGATCTGCCGCCATGTTTCAGTGCAGTCTCTGCTGAGCAGTGTTGTATAGTAACGAAGTAAAAATACTTCACTACTTTACTTAAGTATATTTTGGAGTACTTCATACTTTCCTGGAGTATGAAAATTTTTGATGACTTTCACTTTTACTTCACTATATTTCCGAACTTAATTGCGTACTTTTACTCCGATACATTTTCAATGTGTGGTTTAGTTACTCGTTACAAAAAAGCGAGAGAGAGAAACGCAAGTGTTTTGATCCCACCTACTGATTAGCAAGTAGCAAGCAGGCTACCGAACAAAGTCGGTAGCCTACTTGCCTGGGCTTGTTCATCACCTCCAATAGGATACACCTGTTTCGCTTCTCCCATTAAACACAAAGCAAGTCTCGCAATCAGCAGCAGTCACATGGAGGAGGAGACGGAGACCACAACGACTGCAACTACGTCGGACACGGCTCCAGGAGAACCACCAGCTGGTGATGAGAGCCCATGGCCTTATTTAAACACAATATACTCTTTCGTGGGTGTTAAAAATTCGTCGTACCGCATGCAGTTTATGTTATTCCTGCCTGAAGATGTGGAAATTCTATCTTACAAAAACTCCCCGTCCAACTTGAAGAAACACATCGAGGTAACGTCTTATGAAATGGTTATAATCCTCCTGTGTCAGTAACTATAGCTTGGTCACTAGGCACTACTGTATTGTGAAACGTTGACCATAAATGAACTTTGTTTGGCATTGTTTCAGTTCCACACGTGGTGTATTTAGCTGAGGCCTAATGTTGACTGTATCAGGCTACCTAGACTCCTCTGTTCAAGGGGGACAGAAGCCATAGCGATAGCAATTTAGACTAAATTTAACGAATATAGGAAAGGCATGCAAGTTCAAAACCAGGTTTACAGATGCCAATAAGCTGCATTTCCCTCCCAATTCTTTTTTTCTTTTGCATAACGACCAGTTGTGTGCACCACCTACTGACTGTAGCATTGACTGATTCACTGATTTGTGAAGTAGAGTAATCGTAACAGATCTTTTTCTTCATGTTGGCCGCATTTTCTGTACTATTTATTTTTCTCATTTTCAGCACTGACCTTACTTGAAGGGAAAACTTAAGGCTTACAAAAACTTTGTATTTTCTGTCCTGGAGGGTTTACTAAGAAGCTGGTTCAGTTGTAAAGCAGGTTAAGTTAACCTTGTGCTATAGGTAAAGCACCTAATTTTCTTAACTAAATGATGCCTGCAGGTTTAATTTTGCCTGCACTTGGTTGGGTACATTATTTTAAGTGTATTTGACAAGTTTACCAAAATATAAAAAATGTCATTCAAACTGCATTTGCTTTGTTTTACTTTTTACTTGTACTTTTCATTACATTACTTGAGTACATCCATTTTTACAGTAATTTCCATACTTAAGTACAAGAAGTTTCAGATACTTTAAGACTTTAACTCAAGTAACATTTCAGTCAGTGACTTGGACTTTTACCAAAGTCGTATTTTGGAGAGGTACTTTTACTTGACTCTGAGATTTCAGTATTTTATACAACACTGCTGCTGAGGATGTCACACAGCTGCTCCACCGTCCTTCTGCCTCATTCCTCCCAGGAAACAGAACCGAGTCTGATCCGGGTCTGATCCGGGTCTCACCGAGCCTCTGGGTCTCTGACTCTCGTTCTCCATAAACCTCAGAGTCCAGAGACTTCAGAACTGAGACACAAACAGAACTGAAACTGAACGACTTCATGACAGAGAAAAACCTGGAGATCAGAGCTAAATCTGTTGGATCAGAACTGGATCTGTTGGATCAGAACTAAATCTGTTGGATCAGAACTAAATCTGTTGGATATTAGATAACTGTGTCACCGTCTCAAACCTGGAGAACCTTAAGGCTGGTTTTAAAAAGTCCAGAATTGGGACAAAAGAAGGCTGAACGCTGGACCACAGTCTGGTTCTGGTTCTGGTTTTAGTTTAAGGGAGTGAAAAGTTATCCAAACAGATATTTTAACTTTGTTCTCTTTTCTCATGTTTTTCTTCCATTTGCTTTGTTTCCCAGGTGTGCGGTCCAGGTTCATTTATTCTGGTCTCTCATAGAAACATTTGAAGGGTGTGAAAACTTTTCAGAAATATGATCTTCAACAAAGTGCAGCTGGCGATACATTATACTGGATGATGTTTATGCAGCAACATTTTCTCATAAAACAACGGTGAGCGACCCGCCCTGATTGGATCTGGCTGAAATGGTTTTTTAATAAATGTTACGGTTTTTACATGACATTTCTGCTACAGTTTTCCTCTGAACGTTACAATCAGATTATTTTAGGCAGAAATAATCTGACCTGGGTTCTCATCTCTGTCACTCTCCTTACATTATCTGCAGCATCAAACCGGAGCTAAAAATAATGACTTGGTCTAATGTTGATGACTCAGCGTTTGGAACGTAAATAAGTCTGAAGTCTGATTCCTGGTTCTGGTTCTGGTGCTGCATCAGGGAGGTGGGCGGACGAAGGGGACGAAGCTTCTGACTTAATTAATGAATTAAAATCATTTCATCATATTTACCTTAACCAGCCAAACTAAAGCCTGATCCACTGGACCAGTGAGGATTGGGCTTCTTGTTCTGGCAGAACCGGGCCAAACACAGTACATGTTCCTTCAAAGCATGGGTCCCCAAAGTGGGCCCTCCAGGCCCGGCATCCTGCATGTTTTAGTCTCTCCCTGGTTTAACACACCTGGATCAAATGATGGCTCGTTAGAGGCCTAAGAAGAACATTAACCTGCTGAGAAGGTTGTTGGTGAGAGACTGAAACATGCAGGATGCCGGGCCTCCAGGACCCACTCTGGGCTCCCCTGCTTCAAATGGATAATTACTGATTTCTCTTTATCCCGTATTGATTCCAGACCCAAAGAAAGGAAACCAGGTTAAATTAATGAATTTATTTATTGTTGTTCTAACTGAGAAGCTGCAACCTGAATCCTGATGAATCGATAAGAAAACTAAACCTGTAAGAACACAGGAAGTGCATCCAGTCTCACCTTTACCGTACGTACAGTAGGATCACTGACATCATCCAGATTCTCACTTTCAGATGAGGATAGTTTTTTTTCACAGACTCACTGAGTTAATCAGCCGTTAATTTCCAGTTATTCACACATTTTTTATAAAGTTCATGTGAAATATTGGATGCTACTTGCTACGCTATTGGCTGGTGGTTACAAAGCAGCCAATCCAGAAGCGTCATTCATTTTCCTTGACACTGATTGGCTGAACCTCTAACAGTGGAGAAAAGGAAAACGGTAGATGGTTTCTACAGAGGACATTAGTGCATGTTAAGATATATTTGGTGTTTGATCTATATTAATAATGTTTCTAGAGCTTTTTAGAGCACATAGAAACAGTGGTAGTGGTTTTCTTCTGTCGCCCCCTGCTGGTCCAGGAGGACTGGATGCTGCAATTCAATAACTCAAAACTAATTTGAATAATTAACTGAACTTAATGTTTGTTTTATAACCAGGATGAATGTCTGATTGGAATTTAAATGACTTTTTTGGTGAAGTTCTTCCAGACGACATTTGTTGTAAATTTGAACTGAATATAATTTTAAATATCCACTGTTGTCTCTGATCCCTGTGAAAACTGTCTTTTCTGACATTTTTTCAGTTTTCACATGGTTACACACATCACACACTCCCAGCATTTTAACCTGACTGGGTTCCATTACTGAGGTCCAGTCAGGTCGGTGTCAGGAGTCCAAACTGGATCATCCTGGAACCGGTCGACTGAATAATCAGGTGGAACATTTTTTTCTGGATCTGAGGAAGGGATCCATTAGTGGGAGTTACGTAACATCCATGAGGCCACAGCTGGAGCTGACGGGCCCGGGATCTGCTGCCCCCTGCAGGCACAGCTGTCTGCACAGCGTAGTTACCCTCAACCAGCAGCCCACATCTCTAACAGGCTTCATTCGTAACGCAGACCTGTGCAAAAGTTTTAAACCATCTCCATCCAGGCACGAAGCTTTTGTCTAATTGTCTAACTTGGACCTGATCCAGAGTTGAGTCAGCTCATTTTAAGGCCCTGTAGCTGACAGATACTTTGATTTAAGCGTAATATAGACGGTCCTGCTGACCTGTTGTTATTCTCAGAGGGAGGAGTACCCAAAAATTATACTTAAATTAGAGTAAAACAACTTCAACTGATTTTTTCTTAAGTAAAAAGTAACCATTCAAAATGCATAACTGATCAAATGATCAATTATTTAATATTTAAAAAATGATACAATCAAAATACAAAGTTAGGTGGAAATTTTGGTATTTTAAGCACCAAAATTATAATAATTCATACAAGTAACAAAAAATAACATAATCAGGCAAAAGAACATTTTTCCAAATCAGTTTCTTCCAACATAAAACTTATGAAACTTTTAGAAAACTGCAGGTGTGTGTCTATATCTGGTAAGGTTTTAGTTAAAACATGTTTGTTTGTTTGTTCTTAATTCAGTGGGTACATGAGTAAAATAATCTCCATAATGATAATATTTTGTTTTCAAACAAGTTACTTCAGTAAATGTAACTGAGTAAATGTAACTACCATACAGAGTCTGGTAGTTGCTGGTTATTCTGATGCGTTGCTCCTGTGAGAAAACTAAAACTACTCGTTTATGAGTAATGTTCTACAGGTTCCAGTTTCTGCTGCAGGATCTGGACTTTCTAGCAGCAGCTGTAATATCTGTAGTATGACTGAATTTACAGTCAGAATCAAACTGTAGTTCCTGCTAAAACAGAGAAGTCAGTCAGACAGCAACTGTTCCTCTTCCACTCAAACCCAGACCCACAACCATCCGGTAACTTCCGCCTGCATCCCCACAAACTTTCACTTAACGCCTCGAACTCAGATCAAACTCCTGCAGCCTCTAGCTCCACAGTGCACAGATAAACGCCTTCCTGATAATTAATGCGTTTGCACGTGCATGCAGACGCGGTCGGCTGAACAGGAAGTGAAGGAGACTGGCTTACGTTCTCTCCGTGCAGCCGCCACCGGGTCATGTAGATGAACTCCAGGGTGTGATCTCTGCCCATGATTTCTCCGTTGCAGAGCACATCCAGCTGGAAGAACAGAGATCAGTGAGAGTCTGAGTCAAAAAAGGCTGGCTGGAGGGTTAATCACGAGAAAGATGAGGAGAGGGGAAGTTTGTTGAGGTCACGAGTGGGAGGCTGCTCTGAATATGCTAACGAGTGAGGGTGTCTGGTTTCTGATCAGTCAGCAGGAAGGAGCCGTTTTATCCTGGCTGACAGGAATCAGTGACTTAAATTTAAATATTACTTTTAGTTTCCAGGGTTTCCAGGTTATTTCTAGGAGCTCAAAGCGTTCTTAAACACTTACAGGTTACCATCAGGCACTGAGCTGTAACATGATGTAACCTGTTACTTTTCTAGACCTTAAAGTTTTACCTCTAAGTTAATGTAACCCATGAAACCCAGAAGGTTACTCTGTAAGTTTCAGGAAAGTAAACCTGGAGGCTCCAGAAAGTAACCAAGACGATTCACCAGCAAGGTCCCTGAATGCACCATGGAAGTTCCAGAAAACTGGCCTGAACCTGATCAGTTGCTCTTAAACTGTTTTAAACTCGTTTGAAACAACAAACTTACAGACGTTTCTGTTACAGACGCCCAAAACTTTCTGCACTATGATTTCCACATTTCAGATTCTTAATCTTTCTTTTCCTTTTAGATGATTTAAGGAAGTTTAAACGAGGTGCAGAAGAAGAAAACTGGAGCTGACCTCATAAGAGCTCGGCAGCTTGAGTTTAAGACTGAGGAACTTCTTGATGGTTCCCACGGTAACCCTGCTGGAGCAGCGGATGAACCTCTTCATCAGGTCCTGGTTGACAGGAACAGAGCGGTGAGTTAAAGGGCCGTCAGGTTAAAGGTCAGACGTTCCAGCGTGAGGAGCCGCTCACCGTCACGCTGCTCTCCCCGGACTGCCCCGCGTTGTGCAGGCAGTCCAGGCAGATGGCGATCTGAGGGTCGCTCCTGTGGTAGTCTCCATCTTCACCGCCCTCACCATCGTCATCGGCGCAGCCAGAGGCGCCGCCATCAGGAAGACACCGCAGCCTCTCTGGACACAAAGACGGGTCAGGGGTGAGGATGAAGAGGAGTTCTGTTTCGCCAGGGAAACGGACCCGGCCTACCTTGGCCGTTCTCCTTCGGCTGGTTCTTCTTCCAGAAGTCCAGTTCCTGCTGTTCCTCTTCTGGCTCACAGCAACAAAACAAACATTTACAGGAAAACATCAGACAAAACGATTCGAAGGGATAAAAATAAGGAAAGCATCTGACAGAAATAACAAAAAAAAAAAACTTTCAGATCTTTTTATAGCTTTGGCAATTTCAGTTTCAGTTCAACCAACAGTAGAAGAAGAGTTCCTCATAAAGGTCGACATGTTGCCTTGAATTATCCTGTCAGAAACATGAACCTCAGAGAAAAAACTTTTGCTCCGTTCATCTCAGAAGGATTATGTCTGAATTTCTACAGAGGACGATGGATGAAGGACTTCAGGGACGATGTCCTCCAGACATGAGACAGTGGATGGACTTCGTCTCTGGTTTGTGTTTCCTACCTCAGATCAGAACTGATATTGTAATAGTTCATGAAACTGACAATGTGAATCTCTCTAACTTCCTCATCTGGTCCTGTTATCCCAAACAATCTGCAGAGGCAGGTGGAAACATCTGACAGACTCACTTTCTCTGAGTCCGGGCACCAGCTTGAAGATGATCTCCTCCAGGGTGTTGTCCAGCCTGAGACCAGAGAGAGGGACAAACGTTACAGAACCAGGTCCGGCAGAAAGAACAGATAAATACCGGATCAGAGGAGAATCCCACCTCAGCATCTCCAGTGGGTTGGTCTCATGGACCTGGATGCCACATTTAGGACAGTCATTGCTCTCCTCAAAGTGCTGCACGATGCAGCTCTTACAGACTGCAAGACACAGCGGTTCAGGAAAATCAGCAGCAGGTGAGATCAGCTTAGATACGACATCCAATCACATGATGCCACGTCTCTGACATACTGGACAAACCCGGAGCTGTGAGGTCTGCTGACAAAAAGGCAGCTATAACAACCTACCACCTTTAAAAGGTCCTAGTCAAAGACCAGTCATTACACTTCCAACTTGTAAATACTTCCTCAAACCTCTAATGAAGAAATGGTGAAGGATCACAAGTTACTAAATTTCATGTGATCCAGACTTTCCTAAAGAATCTCAAACTTCAGAAATATTATGGTTTAGATAAATCTATGCAAAATTTTAAGGAACTATTCTCCTCCCTACTTCAGCTGCCAGATGGGTTCTGACTTTATGAACCATAAACATGTGACCTGAGGGAACAGGAAGCTGAAGCTGAGGGAACAGGAAGCTGAAGCTGAGGGAACAGGAAGTTGACGTTTACTCACAGGTGTGCAGGCACTCAGTGACTGTGGTCGGTTTGATCAGGTAACCTCGGCACAGGTAGCAGGTGATGAAATGGTTGAAATCTTTTACCAAGTGCTTCCGTCCCGTGGCGGCCATATTTGTAGTTTTCTGTGTGTCTGGAGTCTCCTCCTAACGTTAGGAGACTCGGAGGTCCATTCACAGCAGCAGAGTCAGAAATGAAAGCGCAGTGAGCGTAACGAGCAGCAGAGCGGGTCAAAGGTCCTACTGTATGAAGTCCTGCTCCATAATGAGCCTGAAGTTCAGCAAACGGCACAATCCACTCAGAAGTTATTCCATCGTCACCAAAGCACCGAGAAAATTCCTCTGGAGTCTCTGTCCTTCACACAGACACATTCCACAGATCCTCAGCGGGGAAAACGACGACTCGGCGAGCTTCACCTCCCAGCCAGGAGGCCATTTTTAATCCGTCAGGGGTCAAAGGTGAGCTAATGAGGAGCCAGCGGGACGAGGTGGTGATGCTGACCTTTAACCTCTCACTGACCTCACCTGAGGAGACGAAAACAAGCATTTAGAAAACAGATTGACCCGTTTCCCATCTGATGAGTCACCAGCTGCAAATTCTGATTCATTTCACATCTTTAAATATTTAAATCATGTCTATAAAGACAAATAAACATGAATCCAATATTGAGAAAAGGAATCAAAAAAAGATGTTATTTCATTGCTGCAAATAATTATTTTACTAGTTGATTTTTCTATTGATTATTCTGATGATTAATCGATTAATCGGATAAAAATGCAAATTTATCTTTACAGAATTTGTACAGAATTGTTTTTAATCTTAAATGCAAAATATGTTGCATTAAAGTTTTTTTTTTGTTTTGACCTTATTACTTACTGTGTTGTTCTTTTTAGTCTGTATTCTCAAGTTAACGATTAATTAATTACTCAATTAGTTGACAATAATTGATTCATCCAATTAATCGTTTCAATCCTAATGTATTTGAGTTAGAAATAAAAATATACAGACAACAAAATTATGTTTGTTATATTCAAAGTTCTCCAGTTTATAAAAAGTAACATTAGTTTATGGAAGTAGCAGGAGAACTGCGTGACTCGATCCCAGTTCATTCCCACTTTGATCAGTTAGAGGAAATTTGGGATTTTTAAAACCATTCTGGATTCTGCTGAGTGTCCCAGTTGCACACACACACACACACACACAAACAAGCCTTAAACCGGATCGTGACCCATTCCTCTGGACTGGATGGTTCTATTGCACCTAATTGCTAGTAAATGTGTCCGAGCAGAACGTCATAACGAAACCCGTCTAACAGCTCAGAAACGTCTCTGCTGACTTTATTTACCTCGTCCTGGTGAATCATCTCCATTTCTGCTCTGATCTTTGCTGTAAATTAAAGTGAAGAGCAATTAATGTCAGAGACCGAACGAGTTCTACCACAGACTGATTTATTTCACGAGTCCAGCCGGAGTCTAAATCATAGGAAGAGACAAGAAGATCCAGAGCCAGGAGGGAAGTGAAGCTGCAGACAGAACGAGTCTGGCTGGGAATCTGCTGGAAAAACTCAAATATAAAGGATAAATCTTCAGTCATGCTGTGTTAACAAATTTACAAAATTCTCCAGGTGGATAAAGACTGGATTTCAGTGACAGGAAGAGGAAACGCAGCTCAGCTGACTGCAGAGCAGAAACAGGGGTCAAAGTTCAAATGGCTCACAGGAAGCTGGACTTTGTGAAATATGCAGAAACCTTTTGATTTTATCTCCATATGAATACTTTATGTATCCAAACATTGGTGTGTTTGCAGTTTTTGTTTAAATCAGGCCAGAGAGCAGAGATACACCCAGACTCCCATCACTCCCAGTCTGTTCCACCCAGAATGATTCAGATCTCCAACAGGATGCACAGCAGACACATTCAGGTTTGATTTGGTTCTCACTCATCCTCCAACAAGGTTTTAATATGTTTGATCATTTTTACACACCAGCTGCTTGTTTAGCTAAATTCTGGTCTGTTTTGTTTTTTAAAGTGGGATTAAGACAGCAGTGCTGTGGGCTATAAATGAACTGAGCCTTTTCTGCTTCTTACATCACTCAGCAGAGAATCCATCATGGCTGCCACTAAAGAAGCTTTAAATGATCATCTGATATCTGCAGAATGAAGTAGGTTTTGGTGACAATATTTTGCAGTATTATTGTCGTAACAGTGAATGTGACAATAAAAGCTATTTATTTCATCTTTTTTTAGGCAGCTGCGTGACTGTAACTGGAAGGTGAAATGCATTGTGGGCCTTTTAGGTTCCTTCCTGTAAACTCCTAGAAGCACCATGGCAACACGCTCTTATTTCTGAAATGTTTTAGTTTGGTTCTGTTGAGTGGAAACTGGTGAAATATGACCAAAACCAGAACTGTTGGTTAAATGAACAGGAGTTAGACCTGATGGATGAATAAATGAATTTAATTATTAAAAAATCCTCACAGTTTCATGAATTTGCTAATAAGAGAATCTAATTGGCTTATTGATAACTACAGCAACGTAAAAGCCCAAACTTTCGGAACCGAACCGCTCAGAAAGTTTTCACCTGTTCATTGATGACGTCAGCCTGTGTCATGGTGAAGCTGTCCAACCAGGAGCGCTCTGGGTCAGAGTCCCTCAGCCTATCTGAGCCTCCTGTACTGTCAGGTCAGATTGAAGCCCAGTCCTACTTTCCTGTCAGGTGCCGCTGCTGTGCGCGCGCGGCCGCTGCGTGTTGCTCAGGTGTGTGCGCGCGCGCGCGGCGCTGGTCCTCCCGCAGAGCCGGATCCAGCCAGTTTGACTCTGCTGCTACCAGAAACTACCCCGAATCTTTTCTCCAGCCCAGAATCCTCCTCGGTGTCCGTCACAAATAACCAGCGACGCGCGCGTGCGCCTGCCTGCTCCTTCGTGCATGCACGCACGCGGAGTGGAACTGCTTATCTCATCGTTCAGGCGCGTCACGCTGTACGTCATCTGTGTCAAAACAACATCAGCAGGCGCCGCGCTGCGCCGTGACACACATGCGACACGTGCACGCGCCGCGCTGACCCTTTGCTGGATCCGCCGCCGCCGTACACGCGCGCAGATTCGCGCGCGCCGCTCGAATGAGGACGGTAAAAGTTACGGAGGATGACGTCACAGGCTTTAAACGGAACCAAGCAGCTCGATTTGCGTGAACGCATCGCGATCCCGCATGTGCGCGTGCGCGTGCGCGGCAACGCACTTTGCGTTTCGGTGGGCATGGTGGGGGGGGCAGAGGAAGACGAGGAGGAGGAGGAAGAGGAGGAGGTCCAGCCTGCCAGGCAACGTCAAAGTTTGTCCAGAACGCGGCGACGTCAGAGGATGAATAAGATGAGAAATAATCAGGAAATAAAAACACGCGGCTCACCTCCACCGGGACGTCCACCATGACGCCGCCTACGCGTCCCGCTCACTTCAGCCCGGCCCGTGTGCGCCGTGGGAGGACAGAACACGGAACTGGTCGGCTCGGTTCTGCCCCAGTCCGCCCAGCAGTCAGTCAGTCAGGCAGGCAGAGAGCAGCGGTGGGCGGGGAGCCACTAGGCAGGCAGGCAGGGCGAGGAAACTGAAAGCGATTGTGTAACAGTGACTATCGGCCACAACACACACACACACACACACCACGTACACGCCCGCACACACACACACACACATAAAGCTGTATCTGCCGTGAGGAGATGAAGCACAGCTCATCTTCTTCTGGGTCAGGTTGGTGATGCAGTTTGTTTTATTCTGATGTTGAATTTATCCAAATCAAATATTTTCTAATAAACAGAAAACCATTAAAGATCTGGTATTATTCTTTATTCTAACTTCTTTATAATTATTCCTAAGTCAGTTACAAAGTCGGCCTTCTATCACCTGAAGAACATCTCCAGGATTAAAGGACTAATGTCTCAGCCAGATCTAGAGAAACTCATCCATGCCTTCATCTTCAGTCGTATTGATTATTGCAACAGCGTCTTCACAGGTCTGTCCAACAAATTAATCAAACAGCTGCAGCTGATCCAGAATGCTGCTGCTGGCGTTCTGACTAAAACCAGGAAGATAGAGCACATAACACCAGTTTTAAAGTCCCTCCACTGGTTCCTGTAGCTCAAAGAATAAACTTTAAAATACTGTTGTTAGTTTATAAATCACTGAACGGCTTAGAACCACAATACATTAAAGATCTGCTGTTGTTGTATCAACCTTCCAGACCTCTCAGGTTCTGGTTCTGGTTCTGCTCTGCATCCCCAGAACCAGAACCAAACGAGGAGAAGCAGCTTTCAGCATCTATGCACCACAAATTGCATAGATGCAGTTTGGAACAAACTTCCAGAAAACTGTAAAACAGCTGAAACACTGACTTCTTTTATATCTCGACTACAAAACCCACTTGTTTAGAATTGTATTTGAAACGTAATCAATTAGAAATTTATTGATGGACCTTGACTTAATGACTTAATGCTGCGTTTTGATTATTGATTCTATATTGCTTTGTGTTTCTGTGTTTGATATGATTCAAAGCACTTTGAAACGTCTTGCTGCTGAAATGTGCTATACAAATAAAATTTGATTGATTGATTGATTGATTGATTGATTGATTGATTGATTGATTGATTGATTGATTCCTCCCATTTCCGTCTAACTCAGGGTGTTAAACTCCAGGCCTCCAGTCGCTGTCCTGCAGGTTTTAGATGAGCCTCAGGTACAAAACACTGAAATGAAATTTCTTCATTACCTCCTTGTGTGGATCAGTTCTCCAGAACCTTAATGACCTAATTATTCTGTTCAGGTTCTGCAGCAGAGGCTCATATAAACGTTGCAGGGCAGCGGCCCTCCAGGCCTGGAGTTTGACATCTCATACCAAACTGGAACCTGATCAAGAATCCTGTGGAATGGATTTCAGCACCGGGTTCATGAAGTTCTCCACATGGAGCATTAAATCAGAAAAAGGAGTGACCGTGGGTCTATTTGGTTCTTCATGTACTGTGGAACCACCACTCACGTTAACGGGTCAAACAAAGCAAAACTTTTACAGAATTAATCTTCTCTCTGCAGCTCCTCCAGAGTCACCATGGGCCTCTTGTCTGCGCTCCTTGTTGATGGTTTTGGTTAGCAGCCATGTTTTGTGCTCTGGGTTAGTTTGTCCAGATCAGACCCTCCAGAACTTCCTCGTCTCTGTTGGACCCACTGAGTCGTCATCCAGATCTTCTTCTGCCTCCACATCTTTCCCAGCATCCTAGTTGCTCTCTGGGGCCTCAGCACCATGATTCCTTATTGAATCCCACTCCCTCAGATCTGCGCCCCTGTTCCCTTTGACCTCCATGTGACCTGAGGTTTTTCAGTTCGGTCTTCCCTCCCACCTGAGCTTACCTTGATCATTGCGACTGTGTGGACAGGTTCTTGTGCCTGTGAGTCGTCAATGAAAGGTTTTTAAAACTTCCTGTAAATAATGAGACGTCTGATTAAAATGAAAGCATCTTCAGTATTAGAATGAGTTCAGGGTTTCATCTTGCCTGAAATGTCTCTATAGTAAAACAGTTTTCATTCTGGTGTCTGTCAGAATAAAGCCTCCACTCGGACCAGCCTGTATTTGCTGCCCTCTTGGCCAGAACGGACTCTTTAAGAGGGCCAACTGGAGGGAAAACACAGTCTTCAGTGACATCACTCTGTGGGATATGACCCCTTGTTATGGGGAAGTGGAATGTGTCACCATGGTAACCACTGTCCCACTGTGGGAACTGTAAAATATCCATGATGTTTCGTTTGATTCTTTGATGACTCTAGATGTGAAACGATGAATGATCAACTAGCAGCAACTGAAAGGATAACTGTTGATCTTCATGTGAGTCTGAATGAGGAGAAAAGCTCGAAGTTTGAATTCAGACCGGATGTCAGGCGTGACGGGACACATGGACAGGAAGACATGGACAGCAGAGAGGACACATGGACAGGAAGACATGGACAGCAGAGAGGACACATGGACAGGAAGACATGGACAGCAGAGAGGACACATGGACAGGAAGACATGGACAGCAGAGAGGACACATGGACAGGAAGACATGGACAGCAGAGAGGACACATGGACAGGAAGACATGGACAGCAGAGAGGACACATCCAGCTGTGGGACGAGGACAGCAGCCGTCTCTTCTCTCTGTATTTTTATCAGTTTATTTCAATCCCACAGCAACACATGCTGGATCTATTGTGTAATGCTCTACATAGATCTGCTCTACATGGAGACATAAGTTATATTTACTGAAGCTCAGGCCTGGACTGTGTCATTTATATAATCGGTGCTGGAGAAAGTATTTGCCCCCTTACAGATTTCACACTCTCACAAATAAATTTTTCGAACCATCAGACAAATATTAAGATTATGAAAACATGATGAACTTTATTACGGCTTCTTCTTGATAACTGTTTCTTCCACCAGTGTTTGTTACTGCCAATAAAGCTTTTACTGGTATGGAGGAATGTAAACAGACGTTTTGATTTCATTCCACAGTATCTCAGTCTGATATACTGTAAGTCCATACTTTGACTAGGCCTCGCCAAAATCATGATTTCATGAATTTTTGACACTGCTTTTCTAATCTGGTGCAAATCCCAAGCATGCTAAAGTCACATTAAACAGAAGAGTTTAACTGCCAGAAAATCCTGAAAGAGAAAGTTGAATTGTACTGAATTGTTTCACTACCAGAGCCTGGAAACAGGAGGAGCAACATGTGATTAAAACGAGAAACACTCTCAACTTAACTTTCTGCTTCAGGATTTCCAGGCAGAGAGCAGAAGTACTGGTTCCACTGGTTACAGCAAGCTGGCCAGTAGTCCCAGATCATCATACTGCCACCACCAGCAGTATGAAGTTCTGGTTGTGAAATGCTGTGTTTGTTTTACACCAGATGTAACAGAACCAACACCTTCCAGGAAGTACCTCTGGTTCATCATCAATCAGAATATTTTCCCAGCAGTGTTGGATCATCAGGATGGTTTTGGGGAATGTGAGACGGGTTCTATTGGGTCAGCATTGGTTCTGGTTTTAGAACTCTACCCTGGTGGCCATTTTTCCAGTGTTTGCTGATATTCTGCATTAAAAGAGAAGGTCTCTGATTTCCTCCAGCAGCCTGTCCTCCATTCTCCTTTCTCTGCTCATTGTTCTGTATTCTCACTCTGCAGGAATGTGGATCAACTTTTGAACCCCACAATTACTGACCACTGCTTCTTGAATTCCCCTCCTCAAGCCCTCATCTCTTCCCTGCACATCTGATCCGCTGCAGTCTCTCTCTGCTCTTTAAACTCGCCCGTCTCTTCCTCTCATCCTTCTTTCCGTCTCCTTCGTCTTCCATTTTGAACCTTTCCACAGTCCTCCTCTCTTCCTTGCTTCATAATTTCTGGTTGCCAGTCTTCCGTCCGTCTGACTCATCCTCAGTTGTACTTTCATTTCAGATGACTCATTGTTATCTGTGCTTGAGTTTCACTGTTCTTCCTGAGTGAAGCTGTTTCACTGTAGTGAGGGTTTCTTACCCGTTTTGCACCGTTTTGTTCCCTCCTCCTGATCAGAACGGGCCCAGAGCTCAGGAGGAAGGTTGGCCCCTGAGAACGAAGTGAACAGCAGCCGAGCTGCAGCACATACCAAACTGGGATCGTTTTCAGGGTGTGATCAGATCAGAAACTCATTCATCACTGCAGTAGTTTGGACCAAAGATGTGTTCATGGTGAAAACATGCAGGCTGCTTTAAGATCCACTGGATCAGCACAAAACAAACAGATTCCTCCACTTCTGTCATCATTTTCAGCTTTCTACTCATCCAACATCACTGAAAACACCTTCAGCTCAGGCAATACGTTAATACTTTGACATTTAGTAAACATGAGTCATACACGGTTGTGGTCCAGCAAACTTGGACATAATAATATGATTTTGGCTAAAACAGCAGAAAAGAGTTTATTTCTGCAGCAGAGGTTTGTTAAAACTGTCATCACATTGTGACAGTTTGTTATGAGACAGATTATCTGTGAAAAGATCGACCTCCTCCCTAAGCTGGTCAAAAGCAACCAATCAGAGTCAGGAGGCGGGTCTTAGTGCTGTCAATCAATAACAGTACTCTCTGCTAAACGTGTTAATGGTGGAAAAATAACTGCTACACAATTTAAGACAGATAATCTATGAAACATTGAGCTCCTAACTGCAGAAGTACAAGTCTGTCAGAAACCGCCAATCAGAGCCAGGAGGAGGGTTTTAGTGCTGTCAATCACTCTGGTGCTCCTCCCCCTCTCTTTTGCTACAAAGTTACACATCCTGCTACACCTAATTCACCACAACATAGCCTGCCATGAACGCAGATAAATGGCTTTCCAGACTGAATGAAACTTTTAGAAATGTATTTGGTTCAAACTAATTTTCCTGGCATCAGTTTGTTTCTCCAAACGATGAGTAGAGGAGCCTGAACGACCACTGCAGCCCAACACCTCACCGCCTGCGTTTGGTTCATTCACTTTATCTAGTTGCTGTAATTCTGTCACATGATGAGGCTTAAGTAAGAGCTGATCTCTGCTGTTTTGTTAAAAACAAACTGCAGAGCCTGCTGCTGGTCCGTTTTCCTCGTGCATTAGTAACGCAGAACCATGTCTGTTCCTGAGAACGGGTCGGCCAGTGGCCGTTATCGGCCTGCAGCTGGACAAACAGCTGACCGCTCTCTGCATTGTCTGCTGGTGTCACATGAGAAGCCTTTTCCGCCTCCACCATCCCTCTGTGGTCGCCGTAGCGACCAGCTGTCGTCTCCTGTCTTTAAACTTGAACCCGGGGATCGACGGCGACCTGAGCTGGTTCTGCCGTTGAGGAGAACTCCTCTCCACCCGGATCAACCAGCTCCACCTGTTTAACCAGCAGCTGAGGAGGATCACAGAACCCACATGAGAGCATTTGAGTCTGGATCTCAGTTCAGCCTGGTTCACAGCAGGACAGACGGTGTGTGTGTGTGTGTGTGTGTGTGTGTGTGTGTGTGTGTGTGTGTGTGTGTGTGTGTGTGTGTGTGTGTGTGTGTGTGTGTGTGTGTGTGTGTGTGTGTTTACAGCAGGTGTTGTCTCTGCTCTTGACCTTTGCCACTGTGAGGATGATGGCATGTGAACATGTGATCTTCATCAGACACGCCCAGTTTCTCTGACATTGAACAGACTGACTCTTGATAGATGAATGCTTTCGTCTCGTTCTGTCACTGCATGTACAAACTCATCGGCTCCCTGATGATGATGATGGACAGATCATCATCACCAAATTCAGACAGTTTGAGTTTAAAATCAATAAAAGCAGAACGACTGATCACACCAGTTCTGTTTTAGTTTGCTTTAATCCAACCTGAGCTTGTTTGCCCAGAAAGTCTGGTTTATTCAATCAAACTGTGATTCACTGAAGCTTATAGACTCGGTTCGATTGAGGACCATGCCTATATCCACCTCCAGCTGCTGTGGCTCTGAGTCAAACCAACCTGTTCCCCTCCTGGCCTGTGGGGGCGCTGCACCAAGAACCACTGAAGGAAACAACACAAAAACCTCTGAAGACACTGAGAGCAACTTCCTTCTTCACCAAATGGAAACATAAATGAAGTGGCGTCAGATTTTAGCAGTTGGAGGATTTCTCTTTAGTCTTAAAAAAAAAAAAAGCACAAGCTTTTCTCCCTGCAATGCTAGGCTAGCACATTTGTTTTGGTTGCTTTTACCCAGAATGCCTTGTGTTGCAATCCACTTCTTGCTTTTGGAGCGGCCTCTGGTCCACTTGGTGTTCACAGTTCAACCGAACCCAGACTGAGGTTTGTAGTTTGCTTTTTAAGGTGCATTTCCAGCAGCTTTGTTCAGTCTGCTATAATCCAACTTCAGTCCATTTGTCTAGGAAGTCTGGTTAATTCAGGTGGGAATTCATCATTTAAATCAAAAGTGATTTCTTCCACACTTTCCAGGCCTTGATTCAACCATGAACTCTTTTTTATTGTATTGTTGAGTTAAACATCAGGAACATGAAGCAGCAGATCTGCAACAGAAAGAAAGCGACTTTATTCCAGCTGTTGATGTAAAGTTTGTTATTTTTCTGTGTTAAATCAGAAGCTGTTGAAGGTAAAGTGAAGATGTGAATCTTCCTCGCTGTCAGAGCTCCTTCAGACATGTGATGGAGGCTTTTTGATGCTGTGAGTTACGATCGGACGGTGTCTCTTAATGAAGGATTATCTTCACCCTCATAAACAGCTCAGAGACCCTCCATCCAATCCCGCATGGAGCTCCTTCCTCTTCTGCCAAACAGGATTTCTGGGTGATTGGAGGATTTATGCTGCTAATAATAGAGTAAACTAGATTTATTTCCAGGGAGCGATTCTGCAGGGGCCTATTTATAATTACAGAATCCAATGATACATCCCTCAGGGTTTATCGCCTGACCCGGCTACCGGGACGCAGCTGACCGAGCAGCTCTGACAAACAGACAATGTGTGAAGACGCTTCTGGGCTGATGACAGACATCCCAGGAGGATATGAGGAAGGAAGCTGGTTTCTGGTTTGTCTTCTTTATCTGAAATGGTGATAAAAGCTGATGAAGCTGTGGCGCTGTCAGCAGAACATCACACACTTCATCTCACACAGAAGTAACTTGTTGTTGATTCTCATGGCTGTTTGCAGGGAGAGGATCTACTCAGATCAGACTGCATTAAAGGAGATGCATGACGCAAAACTCACATTTATTCAGGGTTTTCTGCTTCCATTTGGGTCTGAACTGCTTCTTTAATAAAACAAAACAAAATACCCAGACAGTTTTTTAGTTCATGTTTTTTGGTGTCTGGAAAATGAGTCATTTCAAAAACCTTCCAATAATTATGAAACCAATAACCAATAATAGGTGGTGCATAGAAGCTGAAAGCTGCTTCTCCATGTTTGGTTCTGGTTCTGGATGCAGAGCAGAACCAGAACCAAACCTGAGGGGTCTGGAAGGTTGATACAACAGCAGATCTTTAAGATATTCAGTGATTTATAAAATGCCAACAGTATCTTATTCTCTCAGTGAAGGACTGAGAGTGATGTGCTCCATCTTACTGGTTTTAGTCAGAACGCCAGCAGCAGCTTCTCAATCAGCAGCATTCTGGAGGACTGATGTTTTTTAGTCAGACCCGTGAAGATACTGTTGCAGTAATCAATGCAACTAAAGATAAACTCATGGATGAGTTTCTCTGATGCTGAGACATTAGTCCTCTGATCCTGGAGATGTTCCTCAGGTGACAGAAGGCCGACTCTGTGACTGTCTTAATGTGGCTCTGAAGGTTCAGGTCAGAGGTCAGCCTGATCTCTAGTTTCCAGCTGTGTGTTGACTCTAGATCTATAGCTCTACATCTTTCCTCTTTCGGTCCAAAGATAAGTTCAGTCTTGTTTCTGTTCAGAAAGTTTTGGCACATCCACACATGTATCTGTTCCCAGCTTCGGGTCAGTGGTGGACGGTTCAGAGTCACCTGGTGACATCGTCACGTAGAGCTGTGCATCATCTGCGTAGTTATGGTAGCTAATCTTAATTCCTGATATAATCTGAGTCAGTGGAGCATATTTAAATGTTCCTTCAGATCCAGTGGTTCTATAATCCATATAATCCATCCATATAAGCAGTGACAGTTTCCTAATAAAATCTTCCCATTTTTGACGATCAACACGATTCAGAGGTTTAATCTTAGCTTGTCGTGTCTCTGGTCAATCTTTAACTGACTGGTTTTAAACCATTAAGTGATCATCAGTAACTGGACCTCCCATCATTCCTGACATTGATCTGCCTCTGGGCTGTGATTGGTGAGCGATGAGCTCAGCCACAGGTCCTCATGCATTCCTGTTTGATGTGAAACGTGAAGTTTGACCACACTGACCAGCTGGCCAGGAAGGTGACTGTCCCGCTGACGGACGGCCTGATGACACCCAGAGCCACCGGCTCTCAGGAGACGTTTGGAAGAGACGCTATTTATTCCTCCAGCATCATCGACCTGCCTCCTCACGGTGACATCACTGCATTTTCCCTGCATGCTCAGCATGGTGGGATTAATGACAGGAAAACGGATCGCTCTGTTTCACATTTGATTTAAAAACATGAGCTTCCTCTAAACATGGCTGCACGTCTGTTTACAACCACATTAAAAAGATAGTTTGACTTTCATTTTCAGGCTATAGATTTTATAAAGTGATGTTGTCATAGTTTTAATTAGCAGCTTGTTTAGAAGCAAATGTTTTGCATTTTCTGATCCAATTTTCCTCATTTAAATCTTCATCATAAAGCAGCTTCTGTTTTAATACACACATAAATACACATTTTTATTCATATAACTTTGTTTAGATTATTTTTTTTACATGGATACAACAAAATGGATTTCTATTAATAGTGACTCACATCACAGGTGATGGACAGAATTATACTGTACTAACAGAGATGGAAAGTAAACAAGAGGGCACACTCTGATTCAAATTCCCACATTAAATTAATTTTAACATAAAATTAATTCTAGTTACATATAAACAGCTGAAACTCTGAGTTTGCTTCAGGAAACGAGGATAGAAATCCACTTGCTGATAATCACTGGAACATTAATCAATAAAGATGACTTGACAAAATTATTTTGATTTTAATATTTGACAAAAAATAATGTTTATTGCATGTTTCATAACTGATGACTGCATCTTGTTTTTATGATGTAAAATAATCTGAACTATCTAGTTGCTGAAATGTGCGATACAAATAAACTTAATTTGACTCGCCAGAGTTACACAGGATTTGTGCTTAATAGTGAATAAAAATATAATAATTTACTCTAGAATCTGAACTTCAAGCAAAAATGTAATAATGTGGTGAAAAAGAAATACTTCTACTACAACTAATAGAAAATTATATACATTTCTTACAAAATTTAGTAAAATTAGCTAAAAACCTAAATCAAAAGTCAAAGTAATATAAGATAAATATATTTTCTTATAACTTAAACTTAAATTAAATTTGACATTTACAAGTTAAGAAAATAAAATAATAACAAAATAAGAACTATAAAATGAAAAGTTTTTCTTTTAAACATTTTCAGGTTCTCAGATGAAAAGAGTTTTCACCTTGACATGTCAGCAGAGTGACACCTCTGTCCTGTCCTCCATCTTTGCATGCTGACACACTGATGTCCAAACTGGGAGGACTGGGGGCTGGACGCGACACAGCAGCACGAGGATGGTAACACGACTCCGACCGAACGTTTTTCCTGCCTGATATAAAAGAGCCGCAGGCTGCAGAGGGACACAGAGGGACACAGAGGGACACCAGAGGGACACAGAGGGACACAGAGGGACACAGAGGACCCAAATCTGTCCCAGAACCTCCCAGCTTCATCAGGATGGGACTGCTGAGTGTGGAAGAACTGGTAGGTTCTGCTCCGTTAACTGGGAATGATGGTGTGCTGGATTAGAGGCGTGTAAATTAATTTATTCAAATGTAAATATTTAAATTTAACATCAGTTACAGTATTTTTGCATCTTCACCATAAATGATGGTTTTGTTTTATTACTTCAGTCCCTAAAATAAATAATTTTATTGAACTTTTGGACAAACTAGTAGAAGTTGCAGTAATTTAGCAGAAATATTTGAACTAAAAATGACAGTATTTTAGACACCATGAGGTTTGTGTGTTTAAAAGTTGTGACTCATCGCTCCAGGTGACTGGTAAGAGGTCAGAGGGCAAAGAGCCCAGAGACTTCCAGGGGGGCGAGTATGAGGCGGCCGTCAACCAGGAGAAGCGGGATGACCGTCGGTCGCTCCAGGAGCTGCCGGGGGAAGGTGGAGCTTCGGAGGAGGAGGTCAGCGTGGTGGCTCTGAACGTGAGTCTCCTCTGCTGGATCCAGAACCAGAACCAGAACCAGACCCAAGCTTTTTTACTCACAAACTAAACGCTTGTTTCCGTCACATTCCTGGTTCTAAAGAAAAACATCTCAGTTATTATAAGGAGGTTTAAAAAAAATCTTTAACATTTCAAATCTTTTAACCAGTTTCCAGGAAGAAAGTTTAAATGTTGATGTCACATGCTAAAATGTTAGAAGAGAAACTTTGTTGGTATTAAAAGCCAATATTAAATATATTACTCAACTTCCATATGTTCATTTTGTGCGCAGCAGCTTCTTCTTTGCTCTTCATTTCTTCCTTGAACTTAAACTGGGACAAAGTTGAAACTCCGTTTGATTTCAGGCTTACTGCGCAGTTTTACCTGTCTGTGCTGCCCCCTGGAGGTACTGAAGTGCACAACAACTTGGATTTATCAATTACCTACTTAGAGGAATATTTGCCAGGCCAACAGCTAATCCCATCATCTTTAGAAGATATTTGCAGCTGAATATTGATTTAGAAAATAGTTTACACTATATAATATTTTAAATGAAAGGTAGCAACACACATTCCAACCCATCCTTTCTAAAAAGGTTAAGGTGTTTTTCCAAGTCTGCTGTGAATGAATCTAAGGAACATTATCAATACCTACAGGGTACTCTCTGAAACCTGCTTTTAGTTCCTCTGGGTTTTGTGGCATTTTAAAAACTTTTCTTTGTCTCTGCTCCGTCAGACGGACAGAAGCGGGAGGCTGAAGCTGGAGACGGTGGACGATCTGTTCAACATCCTGCAGCTGAGGAAGAGGAGGAAGGAGAGGAAGTCTTCTGTGTTCAAGAAAACTGAACCGGAACCAGAGACAGTGGTAGGACATCGTCAGGTTGTTTTCACCTGAACCAGAACAGGTTCCAGTTGGACCAGTTGGTCCTGCAGGATGGAAGGTTCCGGACTGGACTGGTTACAGCAGCAAAGCGTCGCTTTAGTTTAAACTCTGTGGCGCTTTGTGTGTTTTCCAGCCAGAAACGGTGGATGAGCAGCTGTTCCTCACGGCGGTTATGGAGAACAAACTTCCTGTGGTGGAGAAGTACCTGGCCGACGGAGGAAACCCAAACGCAGCCGATAACGTGAGAGAGAAACTGTTAAAAACCATGGAAACGTCTCTAATTTACGGAGTTTATGAATAAAATGCTTTTTATTTTCCAGTTTCAGAGAACTGCTCTGCACAAAGCTTCCTTCAAAGGACATGTGGAGGTGATGAGAAAACTTCTGGAGGCCGGCGCTGCCATAGAGCAGAAAGACAAGGTCCTACTCTCTCTTCTTCTGTTTCACACACCCATTACACACACAGTCTGACAGTGCAGTGTGTGTGTTTGTGTTGCAGCTGGAGGCCACAGCCGTCCATTGGGCCTGCAGGGGAGGCAGCCTGCCAGCCCTGCAGCTCCTGCTCCACCAGGGAGCCAAGTTCACCAGCAGAGACAAGGTTAGTTTGCCTCTCCCTGGTGGCGACACACGGGACTGCATGAGCAGATGTGTAGAAATGATGTTTCCTCCTCCTGATGCGCTCAGCTGCAGAGCACGCCTCTTCACGTCGCTGTGAGGACCGGACACTGCGAGTGCGCCGAGCATCTGATCCACTGTGGAGCCGACGTCAACGCCAGAGACAGAGTGAGCATTCAGACACTCAACAACTCATCTGATTGTTAGATCCATAAACCTTCAGGTCGCCTCTGATTTCTCAAATACACCGCAAAAATGCAAAAACCTTACCAAGTATTTTATCTTAGTACACCTGAAATAAGACAAAACTAACTTACAAGTAACTTTTCAGCAAGAAAATGTTTTAAGTGAATAATTTCAGAATGTTGGTGAAAAACTACAAGTTCCACTGGCAGATTATTTCACTTATAATATGCAAAGTGAGTGAAATAATCTGGCAGTGGAACTTGTACTTTTCCATGAATATTAAGGAATTATTGACTAAAAATAACTTGTATGTCTAGCTGAGCAGTTCCTTGTAAGTTAGTTTTGTCTTATTTCAAGTATAGCAACTTATTTTGAGCAGAAAGTAGACCAGAACTACTCGATAGGGTTTTGTGTTTTTGCAGTGTATTTAACGTTTCTGGTTGTTTTTGTGTCTGCCTGCAGGACGGAGACACACCAATGCACGATGCTGTGAGGATAAACCGATTCAAGATGATCAAGCTGCTGATGATGTACGGCGCCTGCCTCAGCACCAAGAACAGCGTAAGTCCCATCGGCGCGGCTGGACTCCAGCATGGGTCCAGGTCCAGTAGAGCTCAGTCTGGTCTGCTCCTTTTCTGCAGGATGGAAAAACTCCAATGGAGACGCTGTATTCATGGCAGAACGGAGCCAAGAGCCTGCTGTGTAACTTCAACGAGGAGAAGCCCTGATGCCCTGGACTGTCTGCAGGAAATAGACGATTCAGGGATCTGAACCAGCAACCCGCTGGCTCAGTAGACCTTTGGTCTCCATCAGGGAACGTTCACCAACAATGTGAAGTCCAGGCAGGAAGAGTTTTGTCTCTTCAGTCAGCTGGATGCTGCTGGTCGGTGTCCAGCTGACAGAAGACGATTTCTTCAGTTTTTCTTTATTTAATATTGAGCTGAGTTGAGTTCAGTGACGATGCACCAGAAGGTGATTCATTTCTGGATGAATGAGATGTTTATTTATTGCCAGACGTGATTTAGCTCTAACAGTGTGCGGCTTGTTGTGTTGATCTGCACCTGAAGCAAATCGTCTGCTTTTGTGCTGTTTAAGGGAAATAAGTCAGAACAAAGTAAGTTTGCTCTCCAGGTTGGACAGAATCTCTCTCCTTTCCTTCTAGTTTTTATTCATTCTGATGATCTGTTAATGTAAAGGCCATCCTGCTTCTTTCCAACCTTCTGTTAGGGACAAAAACTGATAGATTGTTCAGAAAGTTCTCCCATCAGGCGACCGTTAGGATATTCAGGCTCCACCTCTAATTATGACGCTGATAAACAGAGAGACAGAGTTGGAGCGCTGCTGATGGTTCAGAGGAAGTTTGACATGTAAAGTTATTGAAACAAATGGATTTTGTAAGATGTCTGTAACTGTTGGTTGAAATATAAATATTTAATAAACTTGTCTTTGATTTGAACGTGTTTTATTCTTGTTTGTCTTCAGCAGACATGTAGAGCAGTTAGCAGCTAACAGTACTAGCTCAACATATGTTAAGTCTACTTAAAGTAAAAAATAACTGTGTGTTTAGGCAAAAAAAATGTACGTTACAGAAGGTCAGATGAACGATCAGGCATCATAATCCAGAAATAACAGCGTGTGAAGTCAAAAGGCAGCTGAAGGGACGGCACATCTGGTTCATAACCCTCACAGCCAGTTCAATGCCTCAACTAGAAACCTGTAGCTTAATCCGTCTTTACTGTGACTGGTGGAAAAAGATCCTTAATTAATATCACTAAACACATAGCCTGCTGTGGGGGAAAACAAGCCTGGCGGGGGGCAAATGAAGCCTGGCATGAAGCGTCTGACGGCTCCTAGGATCTCTGGGACCCTCAAACCCCTCCACCATGATGAGGTGGCAGCACACGGAGGGGGGAAATAAAACCAGAAACAGTCGTTAACCGATCTGGAGAGAGGCCTCAAGGTGGCGCTCTGGTGTTAGTCCAAGGATGGTAAAGGAAGACCTGACAGTATTAACTGATGTAAAATGGCTGCCTTTAATCAGCTTGGTTCTGTGGTTTCTTCCAACAGAGCTTTATCGGCTGAAATTGTATAATCTGGATTAGGTTTTCTGTTTTTCTTTATTTTGTCAACAAAAGAAAAAATAATGTATTTTGTATGACTAGAACTTTTTAAGTACTTTAGACTTATCGAAAGTCATTTTGTATTCTTAAAGATGAAAATTACTATTTACCTTTTGTACTTAAGTACATTTTAAAACTTTTTTAACTTTAACTTTAGTAAAGTTAAAAAAGTTTTTACTTTTACTTTTGCTAGAATATTTGCTCATACAAGTGTCTCTACCTCTACTTAAGTAGAGAATGTGAATAGTTTTGACACCTCTGCTTAAAATTACTGTCTTCTTGTCTGACTGTTGCTTTCCGGTGATTAATTTCACATTCCGAGCTCAAATATAGTTCATGAACGCCACACAGCTATAGCGCATGCGCAACTTCTGTTTGGCACCGATTGGACTCTTTCAAACGCAGAACCGCGACTGTTTAGTGTGATTTAGCTCGACGACAGTTAGCATGTCAATTTAAAAAGAAGAAAACGTATTATTTTTGCTTGTGTGTAAATGCTATGAATGTAAAGCTGCTATGTGAGTACATTTTCAGTTCTGGGCGTAGTTGTAATATGAAAGCTGGGTTGTTTTTTCTTTAAATTTACCGAACTTTAGCAAAGTTTTAGCCGTGTCCAGCTAGCCGTGTTAGCCGTTGACAGGTGACACCGTTTCATGTCGTCAGGGAAAAAAAACAAAAACAAATTTAGGAAAAATTTTTGAAAGATAACAAACATGAAAACAATTGTTTGAGAGGATGTTGTATTTTAGATATATTTTGAGCGCAGACATTGTTATCTAGCATTGAAACATAGAAGGAATTTTCTCTCTGTTTACCGAAAAGCTTCGAGAAAAAGAAAACAAGAAATTCTGGTCAGTTTTCAACACCATGGAGGCAGTGGGCTTTGCACCATATATTGATTTGTCAGTTCGATGAACATTTCATTTAATTGCCATCAATAAGTTTCTGCCTTTAGATAATTTGTGTTTTTGATTGTTTTTGTTTTTCTGTCTCTACAGAAAAATGACTGACTCCTGCCTGAACCAGACTGACCTACGAAGACTCGCTGAAGATGGGAAAAATAAACTCTCAGGAGAGTTCATCCCCTCTCCAGAACTACCGGTCAGACCGAGCTGTTTGGTGGTTAATATAGAAGTTATTTTAAAGTATTGAATTCCCCCTGTTGGGATCTGCCTTCATTGACCTACAGTGCTTTATGTTTGTAACTGGTTTTTTTTTGTTTTGTTTTGTTCTGCAGCATTCCTGCATGGAGGATAAAGAACACCTGCAGGTTTACCTCAGAATCCGACCCTTGACCTCAGCAGAAAGAAGCAATGGAGAGTCACAGGTAGAAATGCTTCTAACTGTGGAGACAATGTTAAATTAATCTGGAAGACGACCTGCAGCAGATCACACAGATCGTATTTGCTTTTGTTGCAGGACTGTGTTGCCATGGAAACCCCAGATACGGTTCTCCTGAAGCCTCCCAGTCTGTCCCTTTTGGCCCGGCTCAGCAGTGATAAATCCCTTCCTCAGACCGGCCAGCGCTTCCAGTTCTCCAGGGTGAGACTTTGACTGGGACATAAACAGGAAGTCCATCTGATTCTTGTTAAATGGATCCACAATTAGTTAGTTATTAGTTACACTACATATGTTATTGTTATGCGTAAAAAGCCATAATCTTTATGTTGTAACAGTATCTTTATTATATTTTCCACTTGTTTAAGTTGCAACTTTCTCAGCTGTGTAATGCCTTCTGGGCCGATGATGCGTTTAGGTCATAGTGAATTCAAACAAAACAAAACGTAATGGTGGTGGAGGCTGATGAGGGCCGCCCACAAAACGTCTGGATGGAGACAAGCCGCCTCAAAGTTTTTATTTGCCGTCATACACAAGTTATCTGTGGAAACAAGCTAATGTGATTGGCCTATCTACTGTTTACTATAATAGCTAAAGCCAACATCATTACCAGCAGCTAACACATTAGCAAGATCTATTGCCATTCACCGTAGCTAATCATTACTAGAGCTAACTGCATTAGCGAGAGCTAGCACCATTGGCAGGAGTTAGAGTTAACGCCACTAGCAGGAACTAAAACTAGCACAACTAGCAGGCGGTAGTGCTAACTCCATTAGCAGGAGCTAAGAAATTGGAAGACGAATAGATGTTTATTATGAAGCATCTTTAAGTCATTGTAACAAACCATTCTATCATATTTAAAAGTGTTTTTATCCCGATGCTAACGTAAACATTTTGAATGATAAACTTCAGCTTTTTTCAGCGTTCCCTCGCCTTCTGGGCCGGTAGCAGAACCAACACCAGCTTCCTCCTTCTCATCTTCATCTCCTCCTGTCATTTCTGCATTGTCGTTTGTTTCAATGTGCTCTGGTTCAAACTGAAAGTGTTGAACGTTACTTATTGCACAAAAATTTGTGTTCTGGCTATATGGAGCTAGCGCTGTAGCACCTAGCATACGTCATAGTCCCAGGATGCATTGCAGCGTAAACAATATATTTGTGTTAATTTTTAAATGAATAAGAACTTACCAGCTTTTAGTACTTTTACTGAATATTTCTTATATTAAGTGTGTTATTGCTAATTGAGGATTGATTTAACGGTTCTGTCTCTTTAAGGTTTACGGCCCAGAAACGACACAAAGTGAGCTTTTTGAAGGCACCGTCAAAGATCTGGTCAAAAATGTCCTGGAAGGAGAAAACTCTCTGATTTTCACCTATGGAATCACCAACTCTGGGAAGACCTTCACGTTCCTCGGTACTGCAACCCGCAGTGTGAAGGCCTGCTGCCTGTAGGGAGCGCTCAGAGCTGACTGTGCTGCTGTTTGTGCTGCTGAAGGTCCCGACTCTGAAGCTGAAGCTGGAATCCTGCCCCGGGCGCTGCGCCTCATCTTCAGCAGCATCGGTGACAACGTGTTCCAGGGCCTGAGCGTCAAGCCGCACCGCTGCAGGGAGTTCCTGGCTCTGAGCCGCCAGCAGCAGGCCGACGAGGCGCTGTTCAAGAACAACCTGCTCAAACAACTCAGAGAGGTGAGCGGCTCCGGGCCCAACCCCCGCAGGACCCGGACGGGCCCAGTTGGGTGTTGGGCCCAACTGAAGCAAAACTAACTGTTTACAGGAGGCAAGCTTTCAGTTAGACTCTGAAATGATTTTATTATGGTTGTATATGAACTGAGTCAGATGAATAAACCTGATTATCTAACAGTGAGAGGTTGAACATACATTTCTAATCTGCATTACATTATTAATGACAAGCATTAGTTCTGCAGGAAGCCTACATTAGTAGAGTTTCTCTCTCAAGATTTGAATGTGTTTATATGACTTGGATTGAATTTGTTAGATTTCTGTTTTAAGTTAGGTTTTTTTTAAGTTCCTTCAGGCAACATTTGTAGTAAATTCCCGCTGAATAAATAATCTGAACTGACCCAGTTACCATATCAACAACACATTTCCTTCAAAAAATTTCTATATTTTTAGGCAGATATTTCTGAGAGAAATTCAAATGAATATTGTTAAAACTGAATTCATACTCAGGAGTTCAGACCGAGTTACCACGGTAACAGAATCAGGATCAGTAAGGTTCAGTTTTAAGAAGAAAGCTTGACTTTCTGCTCAGCGTTGCTAGGAAAGCTGTTGACCTCTGGAGGTCACCTGATGCTGGATGTAATCTGTTTGTTTCTGTTTCCTTCAGAATGAGAAGAGCAGCAGCAGCCTGCAGAACGCGACCAGCAAGACTTGGTTTGAAGGTGAGTCTGATATCTGTTTATTTCAACCAGCAGCTTTTCTAATTATTTTATTGATTAAAGCTGCAGTAGGCAACTTTTATAAAAATGTGTTTTACATACATGTTGAAACTGTCACTTTGTCCTGACAGAATAATATGAAAGAGTTAATCAAACTCTTCCCAATGGTCCTAGTGCCATTTGCAGAAAAACACCTCTACAGTCAGAAACAACCAATCAGAGCCAGTGTATACACCAGAATGATTGACAGCGTTAAGACCCTCCTCCTGGCTCTAACTGGTTGTTTTTTACCAAACGATGTATTTCTGCAGATGGCAGAGGAGATTAGATTTAATTTGATCACATTAACTGTTTTATATTTTACTGTCAGGACATAGAAATAATTTTTTTGTGAATGTTTGGAGATGTAGCTTTAAGCCAGCGTGTTTCTCTGCAGCTGTCTGTAGGGTTTTAGAAGGTCTGTTGTCTGCAGGCTCCACGGCGCCGCAGCCCAGTACTGCAGCCCAAGACAGAATCATCCTGGACGTCAAACCCAACACCAAGTTCTCCGTCTGGGTCTCCTTCTGTGAGATCTACAACGAGAACATCCTCGACCTCCTGGAGGTGGCACAGAGCGGGGCGCTGCGCAGGCCGGCTCTGCGGCTGGCACAGGACGCCAACAGCAACTCCTACGTGAAAGGTCAGGGCGCAGAGCTGCAGCTGAAGGTTTTCTGATGTCAGACAGGAAGTGACTGATGGCTGCTGTGTGTTCAGATCTACGCTGGGTCCAGGTGAGCAGTGCTGAGGAGGCGTTCAGAGTGGTGAAACTGGGCCGGAGGAACCAGAGCTTCTCCTCCACCCGCCTCAACCAACTCTCCAGCAGGAGGTGAGCAGCGCCACCGTTGTTCCTCACGTCCAGCTGCTTCCTGCTGTTCTCTAACGACCGACTGTCTGCTTCCAGTCACAGCATCTTCTCCATCCGGATTCTGAGCGTAGAGGACAGCGACCCGCCCAGAGTCCACACCATCAGCGAGTGAGTAGAGGGGAAGCTCACCCGCTCCAGCTTGTGCAGGTTAAACATGGCCGCTCTGCCCTGCAGGTTGTGTCTGTGTGACCTGGCCGGCTCCGAGCGATGTGCCAAGACTCAGAACAAAGGAGAGCGCCTGAAGGAGGCAGGAAACATCAACGCCTCACTGCTCAGCTTGGGGAAGTGCATCAAAGCTCTACGCTACAACCAGCAGGCCAAGTGAGTCGCCTCCAGGTCCAGTTCCCCCTGCTGGTTCTGACCTGTTCACAGGAAAAAGAGTTAAAGCCTTAAAATGTCTGAAATTCATCTACAAGAACTATTTGGCCTTAAATATATTGTGGGAGGTCCATTTATTCTCATATATGTAGTTTTTTTTAATATTCTTGTGGAACTTCTCTGTCAGGCAGAAGTTTGGCTCCCACAGGCAGCTACAGGTAGCTAGCTGCTAATATACTGTTGCTAGCTAGCTAGCTATTGTTTTTGCATTTATCTTGGGTCATTTAATTTTGTTTTACAAAAAAATTAAGAAAGCAAGCAATTAGCCGAATTATGATTGTCGATGTTTGATTAAAATTAGTTAATAATATTAATAATGTCTGCTTAGACCTTCTGTCAGTGTTGTAGTATTTCCTCCATCCAGCAGAGGGCGCTGCTGGTCGTCTTAAACTGAGCCAGTTGATACAGAAACAAAGATGGCAGAGTCATACCAGAATGGGAAAGAGAAACTTTCAAAACGAGTGTGCGATACAAATTTTGAAATATATAAACTCAACACACTTCTTTTTTCTTAAAGTTTGGGTTGAATCGTATTTCCACCAGCAGTCTGTCGTCTCCTGCCTTCAGGCTGCTGCAGCACATTCCCTTCAGGGAGAGCAAGCTCACACACTACCTGCAGGGCTTCTTCTGCGGCCGGGGCAGAGCCTGCATGATCGTCAACATCAACCAGTGCGCCTCCATGTACGACGAGACCCTCAACGTCCTCAAGTTCTCCGCCGTGGCCCAGAAGGTCCGTACAGTCGTCCTCACTGTCCCTACAGAGCCGTCAGGGTTAAATGTTTTTTTTTTTGTTGTTTTTTTTTACCCCTCCAGGGGGTCTTTTTTGTGGGCTCTAGTGTCCCTTATATGATAGTGGGCCGACAGGAAACAGGGAAGGAGAGGGGGCAAGACATGCGGCTAATGTCGTCGGGTCCAGGATTCGAACCCGAATACGGGTCGCGCTACGTCCTACGCCACCACGGCACGCCCCAGGGTTAAATGTTTTTGACTGAGGAGGAGTGGTGCTGTGGGCTCCCCCTGCTCTCTAGAACAGGCAGGAATCACCATGGCAACCAGTGACTAGGCCTGTCACAATCACAAATTTTGCTGAGCGATTAATTGCCTCAAAAATTGTTGAGATAAACGATAATATTGTTTGAAGACCTTTTTACACTGATTTAATGGAAATGACGTAATAATGCATGCGATTTCCTGCCAAAAATAGATACACTTTATTTTCAAAAGAATATTTAACACTGGAACTGATGAACAAAATAAACAAAACAACCAAAACAAAAATAAAATGGATTCTCAGTCTCCATTAACAAAAAATGTACTTGAATAAAAACTAAACAACATAAAGCCAAAGTGGAAATAAATACTGCATTCAACCAAGAGTGCAGATTATGAAGTCTGTATATCATGTTGCCCTTCAGTAATAATTAGATTTAAATAGAAAAGATGGGCACATCGACTACCTGATGCAATAGTTCACACTACATGATTTTTTGCCCCGATTTTCCCCTTATGATTGTCTTAGAACGTTGGCCGTTCTCTAAGATTGTCGCTTGCGATTTCGTAACCGATCATTATGTAGTGTGTGGTGTGTTATGGTAGAACGTCGTGGCCGCTCCGATCTAAATCAGGGGTTTCCCCCGACTGGGAGCAAGAACACAGCATGTTGAATGTGACAGGTACCCAATCAGAAAGCACGGATTCCCCTCCGTGCTTTCTCCCGGGTGGCGCGCAGGGGAATCCCAAACAGCTGACACTGCACAACCCGAAGTCCAGCGGACATTGGAGATGATATGTGGAAACAACATTAATATTTATTCAACATTTCCAAAGAATATAGAAATGACAAGGGGAGGAGCTGGAGCGAAATTGCTACTGGAGTTGATAAACCCGGTAACTTTTCAGTTTATACATAATACATAACTGAATGCAGCTGGTGTCCTTACAGATCTTTAACCAGATCACAGCCGTATTATATCCTAAACCTTTACATACCAAACTTCTGTCATTCTGTGGTGGAAATTCAAAGCCACATTTATTCTTTACAAAAACTCAAAAAAAAAAAACAACTATTGAATTCTGCACTTATTATATTAATATTTTTCTTTAATTAAAAATTAGTTGGTTCTGCACTTTTTTGAGCCAGATTTTCCAGAGCCATAACTTCTCCAGAGCTGCAGGTTACAGACTGCTGCCATGAAGGCCTGCCAAGCGGACATTCAGTGTGTTGGCCCCACAGCGTGGAATCAGCTCCAGTCTGAACTTAAGATGTCGGAAATGATTTCACTGGACTTATTTTGATCAGTTCTTAAAGATAGACAACAAGATTCTATGAAACAGTGTCATTGTTTTTAAATAGTTTTTATTGTTTTATACTTGTGCATATGTATTAATTGTTTTTATCTTGTAACCAGGTTGCTATGTATTGCAAATTTTTTGCTCAGGTCCCTCTTGAAAATGAGATCTAGATCTTAACGGGGTTTACCTGATTAAATAAAGGAATATATATGAATGTCCCCTAAGCCACATTAGGTGTTACTGATTGAGGTTTGTTGTTCCCGTGGTTCTAGGTGGTCGTCCTGATCTCCAGGCCGCTCACTGCCGTCGCGTCCTGCAGTGACTCCTCCTCCTTCAGAGCCTCAGGGAGGAGGAGCGCCGGCTGGGAGACCAGTCTGGAGGACGTTCTGGAGGATGAGGAGGAGGAGGAGGAAGAAGAAGAAGAAGACAGTGTCATGGAGGACACTATGGATCAGACGACCAACGGAGGAGAAGAAGAGGAAGTCATCAACAAAGGGATGCATGAGGTAGGGTGGGCATTTATTGTATCGTTTATTTTTTAGCGTTCACAGCCATAAAAAAAGGTAATAAATAGCTCTTATGGCCATTTTTATTGTTATCACAATACTACCACAAAACATTGTGATAAAACTCTGCGTCCATCTCTCCCAGCCCAACTGGAGGTCGTTGCTTATCGCTTCAGATGAGTTTTAATTTTGGTCAAAATGTGAGGCGATTCGGGACAGCTGATAAACCTCAGAACCAAACTGACTGGGTTTGTAGAAACGAATCCTGCTGCTGTTACAGTGTCGTCTCTCTCCTTGCTGTTCCTGCAGCAGCAGGTGGCGCTGTTGAGGCAACTGCAGGTCCAGCTGAAGATGGAGCGCTCGGAGAACCTGCTGCTGGAGGCCCGGGTCAGAGAGGAGATCAGTCGCGAGTTCTCAGAGCTGTTCTCCGACATGCAGAAGGACTATGAGTGAGACGCTGCTTCCCTCCTCTTCTTCGAACTGGTTTAGAACCAGAACCACTAACTGGTGTCTGTGTGTGTCAGTGAGCGCCTGGTCAGGGAGAGGGAGATCCTGGAGGAGCGAGGTGAAAGGAGGCTGGAGATCTTCAAGAACCTGGTCAAGAACTTGTCCTCAGCTGGCTGCAGCTCGGACTCGGTCACCATGGTAATGCCTTCTGACCATGGGATGTACACTGACCGGACCTGTGGCTAGATCTCTAATATTTTTCATGTGTTTTTCCTTTCAGGACAGATTTCTGAGCTGTCAGGCCTCTGAGCTGCCAGGTGCATCTCACTTCAGCCTCGGATCCGGACCGACTGAAAAGAAACCTGAAGACGATCAGAACCACGAGCACAGAGGTACCAACAATACCTGAAGGCATCAGGAGGAAACGGTCCAGCAGTGACTGTAAATCAATACTGTTTTCTCTGCTTTTTTCTTTTCCTGTGAAGCTGATGAAGCAGAAGAAAAGAAATGGCTTCTTCTTCAGCTCCAGGAGAAGTCAGTGCAGGTGGCCCAGTTGGAGCAGCAGCTGGAGGACCTGAAGAAGAAGACAGAACTGGGCTCACAGAACAGCTCTGATCGAGGCAAAGATAAAGATCAGCTCCAGGTAAGAAACACCTGAGAGGAAGACTGATCTCTGGTGCTATTTCAAAAAATATTTGAAAGTAATTTTCTGATATTTTTTGATACTTCCCCCTGTTATGGAGAATAGAGGGACACTGTTGTTCTGTAGTAAGGCAGTCCCTAACCCCCGGTCCGCGGACTGGTACCGGGCCGTGCAAGAAATAATTAAATACTTCCGTTTTACGTATTGAGTCTGGAGAATCTTTTATTTTGAAAATCCTTTAACCGGATTCTGTCGGTTACGTCTTGAGCGTCAACATTGAGCCCACAAGCAGCAGAATGATTTAGAAACAGCAGCAACAGCATCTTTGTCATCTTCTCCCATCAGGCCTGTTGTCTTGTGCTGGGCTAGCTATCAGAGCTAACTGCTCTCTCAGCCAAATGCACAGTTGTGATGCTTAAACCTCAGGGTTTTTAGCAGGAATGTGTCACAGTTTAAAAAAAAATCCAAGAGGACCAATCACACATTCCTGAGGAACACCAGAACTTAGTTGTTCCACTTGGCAACGATTCAGTTTTGTCTTAAGACTCCATGAAAATCTCCACAATCTATCAGAAAGAACCCAGAACACATTATTTTACTCTCCTGCATCTTTACAGAGTTTATAGATCAACAGGTTTCCATGACGATCCCACCTGCAGAAGTTTAGTGCATTCTGCTGATGCGTCTCTATGAAGAACTTCAGTCTCTTTTTCATGTGATGGCGGCACTGTGTGACCAGCAGCATCAGTGTTTTCATTTAAATTTCTTCAGAAATGATGAATTCTTCTCTTTTCAGGAAGCTCTGACTGCGCTTCAGAAGGAGCAGACGAAGAGAGAGGAGCTGATGGCTGCGCTGGAGTACCAGACTCTGGGGAAGGAGGAGGCGCTGGCCTCCCTCCAGGAGGAGCGCAGAGCCAGGGAGGAGGTGCAGTCTGCTCTGGAGGAGAGCCGGCAGCAGCAGCAGGAGCCCCGAGTGGCGGAGCAGGTGGAGGTGCAGACTTCAGTCCACCTGCAGCCTGCTGTGGAGGAGCTGGAGGAGAAGATCCAGGATCAGTCCTATCAGATCCACGTCCTCACAGAGGAGCTACAGCAGCTAAAGCAGCTGCACACGCCTGTTTTCTCTTACTCTGACGGCGTCGACATCCAGCTGTGGAAGGAAGTCTCTGAGCTCAGCAAGAGGCTGGAGGAGGAGAAGAAGAGGAGCGAGACGAAGCAGAAACTCATCCAGCAGCTGGATGAGGAGAGGAAACAAAGAGAGGCCGCAATAGAGCAGCAGGTCAGAGAGCTGCAGAGGAAGCTAGAGGAGCAGGAAGAACTGCGAGTCCAGCTGGAATCCCAACGGGAAGCGTCCAATCAGGAAGCAGAGCAGCTGCAGCTGAAGCTCAGACTGCAGCAGGAAGCTGCAGAGAAACTGAGAGACGACCTGAGAGAAGCTGAGCTCCACAGCAACACCGCCTCAACCAGCGCTGAAGACCTGCACAGGGTGAACTCTGACCTCCGGAAGGAGATCACGTCCCTGAAGGAAGAGGCTTCCTCTGAGATGGAGCAGATGAGACGAGAGAAGGACCGGCAGCTGGAGGAGAAGCTGGCTGAGATGGAGAGAAGATCTGCTGAGAGGGAAGCAGAGCTGCTGGACGAGCTGCAGGAAGCAGAGCGAAAGGTCGCGACCCTGCAGGAGAACCTGCATCAGTCAGAGCAAAAGGTTGCGACCCTGCAGGAAGCAGAGCAAAAGGTCGCGACCCTGCAGGAGAACCTGCATCAGTCAGAGCAAAAGGTTGCGACCTTGCAGAAGAATCTGCATCAGTCAGAGCAAAAGGTTGCAACCCTGCAGGAAGCAGAGCAAAAGGTCGCGACCCTGCAGGAGAACCTGCATCAGTCAGAGCAAAAGGTTGCGACCCTGCAGGAAGCAGAGCAAAAGGTCGCGACCCTGCAGGAGAACCTGCATCAGTCAGAGCAAAAGGTTGCGACCCTGCAGGAAGCAGAGCAAAAGGTCGCGACCCTGTCGGAGAACCTGCATCAGTCAGAGCAAAAGGTCGTGACCCTGCAGGAGACCCTGCATCAGTCAGAGCAAAAGGTCGCGACCCTGCAGGAGACCCTGCATCAGTCAGAGCAAAAGGTCGCGACCCTGCAGGAGGCAGAACGAAAGATTGCGACCTTGCAGGAGAATCTGCAGGAGTCACAACAACGGGCCGTAACTCTGCAAAGGAAACTGCAGGAAGTTGAGCAACAGGTCGCGACCTTGCAGGAGAAGCTGCAGGAAACAGAGCGACGGGAGGAGGAGAAGAACCTTGCTGTCCAGGAATTGAGGAGGAAGGAGGTGGAGCGGCGGCAGGAGCTGCTGGCTGTGGCTCATGAGGCCTTAGCTGAGAAGGATGCCGAGCTGGAGAAGAAAGCCGGGGAGATCAGCAGGTAACGACGAAGATGAAGCCGCTTCTTCATCTCTTCCTGAACCTCCTTCCTGATCTCTCCTCCTTCCTGTGTCTCTGTCCAGGCTGAAGCTGGAGGCTCAAGAGGAGGCGCAGCAGGTGAAGAGCCTCCGTCTGGAGCTTCAGAGGAAGGAGGACGACTCGTCAGACCTCAGAGAGAAGCTGGCTGACTACAGGAAGCAGGTCCAGCAGGTCCAGAAGGAGGTCCGTATCAGAACACTGGAGGATACTGGGTCAACACATTCACACAGCCAGCCGGGTTTTAAACGAGGCTGACTTAACCTCTGTAAATTAGAATATCTTAATCTGGAGCACATTGTATGTTTTCAGGGTGTCTGTGCATTTTTAAAAAGTCTTAAATTCATAGATCTAAAATACATAAAACGTCTTAAATACACACAAACAATGTAAGTTGGGTTTAAATACTTTAATATTTTGTCGCAGTGGCAGTTTAATCTCGTATTGAATGCGGTTCAGGCTACTGCTAACTACCTGCTGCACCTTTGCTAGCTGGCTTTTTTTCTGTCTCATGGGTGAGTGCAAATTTTTAGCCTGCTGGATGAAGTTAGTCTTCAACATTCGCTCACTTCTGTTGCCAACCCATTTGATTCTGCGTGCATTCAGTGCTAGTGCTTTGGCTCAGAAACGGTCTGCGTTGCTGCTGTTAGCATCGGTTTAAGAGCAGCATTTGGTGCGACACAAACTGACATTTCAGGTTTAGTGGATTTTAAACACAGTGGTATGGCAACATTCTGACCTACTGAAGAATTTTATTTCAACAAAGTTGTGAGTAGAGCATGGAGTTGAGAGAATTCATAAAAGTCTTAAAAAGTCTGAAATGTGAGTTGGTGAAACCTGCAGAAACTGGTCTTGGTTTCAGGTGTCGGCCATGAGAGCAGAGGAGACGGCCCTGAAGCAGAAGCTTTCTGACGCGGAAAAAACCAAGAAGCAGCTGCAGTCGGACCTGAGCAGCAAAGACAGAACCATCCAGCAGCTCAGAGCCGTAAAACAACCCTGATGTTTCCGGCTGTGTCTGATTCCTCCCGGTCTGCTGGATCCTAACAGCTCCTCATGTTTCTGTTCTTCCAGGAGCAACAGGACTCTAAGGCTGCCCAGCTCTACCAGGAGGCCTGTAAAGGTAGAGAACCGCTCCCTGATCCTCCTCAGTCTGGGATGGATTAGTCTCCATCAGGCTGCTAAAATATTTCCCCACTTTAGTCGTTTTGATGTTTGCTGATCCATAATTCTGAGTTTATTGCAAAATTTTCATGATAATGATCATCATTTCATAATTTCTTTCTTCTATATGTAGATTTTGGAAGAAGTTTGAAGAAAAAATGTTGCAAAATTATAAGCTATAAATTAAGTAGCTCCACAAAATCAGGAATTTTGAAACAAAAAATCACTTTTAACAACAGTGTCACTGTCTGCAGGTGTTTCTGTCACGCTTCTGTTTCAGCCATTTTAATATGTTTAAAACGTAAATATTGAGGCATGGCGCCCCCCAGCAATATTGCTGGGGGCGTGGCCAGCAGCAGCTTATTTGCATAAAAGTGACAGAACACTAAAGCGACTCATTCTGGAAGAAACATGCAGAACAGAGGAGGTGAAATCTCATCATCGGAGAATGATCTTATACAAAACATGTAACACGTTTACAGCCCTAACCTGTACTTATTCAAGGAAGCATGAAATAAATGTGAAAACATTCAGGACCACAGTCCAGCTGAGTCCTCCCTCAGGTTGTTGCTTTTGCGAAACGGTTGAGGTCAGCCATGTTCCTATCTGCTCCTCTGCAGAGCTGCAGGCCAAGCAGCAGGTGATGGAGGACATGCGGCTGGCGCTGACGGAGCAGGAGGAGACGCAGCAGCAGATGGAGCAGGTCCTGGACGACAAGATGCGTCTGATGCAGGAGCTCTCTGCAGGTGAGACGCCAACACCTGGATAAAAACCAGTCAACACCTTCACTCCATCATTCAACACCAAAAACTTCAGATCTGTCGACACAAACTGGTGATTTTACTGACAGAATGATGTAACAACGTTGGTTGTGTTCTGTTTCAGAGGTGGAGAAGCTGAAGGGGAAGCTGCTGGAGCAGAACAGAGGGTCCGGCCGACCTTCAGACGACCTCGGGCTGGCCAGAGACGAAGCTTCCCGAGCCCAGCAGAGCTTAAAGGTAGAAGCTGCAGAGCTGGAGTCTGTCTGGATGAGAAACGTTGGACATGTGGACAGATGGACGTCTGCTTCTCCTGCAGGTGTTGACAGAGAAACAGCAGGCTGAACGCAGGAAGTGGCAGGAGGAGAAGCTATCTCTGATTGGCCAGGCCAAAGAGGCAGAGGACAAGAGGAACCAAGAGATGAGGAAGTTTGCTGAAGACCGAGAGCGCTACTGTCGCCAGCAGAGCCTCCTGGTAAGAGCTGGACTGTGACACATCTGCAGCTCCAGATGTTTTTCCAACACGTCTCCGTCTGCTCCCAGGAGTCCAGGCTGGAGGAGAAGGAGGCAGCCATGGAGAGCTGGAGGGCGGAGCGGGACACGCTGGTCGCCGCTCTGGAGGTGCAGCTGCAGAAGCTGCTGGCCAGCCAGGCGGACAAAGACAAGCTCATCAAGGAGCTGCAGCAGCAGAGCGCAGCATCACCAGCAGGGGTCAGTGCAGCGCCACACCTCCCTCCTCACACCTGACCGACTGAATGTCTGTTTAGTGATAAATCTGTCCCATCAGATGTTATTAATGATCAAAAATGATCAGGGTTTGGTGAAAGAAGAAGTAAATCAGAAATCTGATCTGAAAGGTTCCATATTTCTACCTCTGCTCTCCGTCTGTCTGACTGGAAGCAGGAGTGAAGGAAAATGAAGATCTTAGGATTATAGCTGAGCTTAAATAACTTAATCGTTAAAAATCATGAAATTTTATCATGAAAGGATTATTTCATCTGTCATACATGTGGAATTTTTCTCACTGGACTTTTTCCGTCCACAGTTCTCTATGTAGAATAACCAGCGTAACGTTTAACACTAAATAAAAATAATTACGTTGGGACTAAATTATTGGACTGGGATGTTTATGACCGAGGAGAGGGAAGCAGCATCTTAATGGGAAAATATAAAGATAAAAACTAATACATTTGGAAATATTTGAACAATGTTAACAAAAATTGCTAGCATAAGGCTAAAAATTAGCTTTGTTGCCATGGTGACATGATAACAATGCTACAAACGTTATAATTTAAAGACAAAACAAAAACGGATCAATGAGTGAACAGAGCCAAATTATTAAGAACACTTAAAACATTTATCAAAACTAAACAACAGTCACATTTCAGAACAACAAATGGTTTTATAAACAAACTTTCTGTGGATGCTGTTATTGAGTTGATGAATAGCGACTCAGAGCTGAATATGGCAACTTTTAAATCAAGTTTTTATCAAGTTGAGAGATTCATTAGCCAAACCGCTCCAACCAGAGCAGGAAGTGTCTGCAGGACCAGTTCACCTTGGTGATGGCGCCACAGCTGGCTGGACAATTAAACTGAGACTCGGCTGATGTGGTGTGTGTTACACACACCTGGGGCTCCACAGCTAATAACTATCATCGAGCTAACCAGAACAATCAGATGGATTCTGTTCTGGATGGAGCAGACAGCTGGCGTGTTTTGGACCATCTGAAGGCTGGACTCTGGGTTTGGACTTTCTGATGATAAACTGTTAGTCGACTAGTTTTTTCATATTGTGGAACAACATGTGTCTAATTAGGACAATATTTCTGTCCTGACAACGAGATGACAGTTGAGCTACAGCCTTGGGAATAATTCCAACATTTTAGTCGTTTATTTAGTGGATTTCCTTTCACTTTGCCTCAGGAGTTTAATGGGGCCTGGAGAGGCTCCTGTAGTTCAGTGGCTCTAATGTGTGTGTGTGTTGCAGGCTAATGGTGGCCGTCGTTCTCTCAGAGTGGCAGAGCTGCAGGCAGCTCTAGCGGAGAAGGAAGCAGAGATTGAGCGGCTGAAGGAAAACCTCCAGAAAAACACAGCAGAGCAGGTCAGAACCGTCTTCGCTCAGTTTATCTGACAAGCAGGAGAGTTCTGACATTGCACAGGAAAAAAGATGAACCAGTTTCAAATACTAAAGCATTTAAACTGCCGCAGAAACACTCATATAGTTTATAACCTGTAAATATGTAGAGCCTCTTCAGTATCTCAGATTTTCCCCACACTTTAAATGCAGATGTGAAAAATTTTCAAATATTACTGACTATTTCTGGAGACGGATGAAACGCAGCAAAAACGTTCAGAGTGTCATCCACGTTTTCCTGGAAGAAAAAACTTCAGATCTGTTTTTTTTTTCTTTTTACCTGGATGTTTCCTTAGAAAGTTGGGTTGAATCACATTTTTTAATCCTTACATTAAGTCCAGATGTTTTACATGTAACATATCGTATTGAATTTAGGTGATTAATGTGAAATGATGTGTTTTTTTCCCTCCACAGAGTGACAGTTCTGCTCTGGCTAAGAAAGCAAAGGCTGAACCGCTGCAGCCAGAGAGGAGGGAGACAAGATCGTCTGCCAGCAGTCGGGTAAGTCCACTTCACACTGCACGATTTTCAAAACCTGACAGACCACACACTAGCCGACAAAAATATTGTTGGTATGACGGGTTCAATCGGGTTTGATCATGATGTGTCCAGCCACACGGCAAGAGCAACACACCACATGGACCGATTCCTCTCACCGACATTCAGACTCCAGACAGAATATCCTGTAAAAACCAGCAATATCTGTCAAATTCCTTGTCATTTCTGTGGCTATGAAATGTTGAATATACATTCATGTTGTTCGGTTGCGCCAGGTCAGCTGTTTGGGATTCTCCTCCCTGCTTGTGTCATCGCGTTTTCTAATTGGCTACCTGTCACATTCAACAGGCTGCCTTCTCGCTCTCAGTCAAGGAAAACCCTTCAGGCTGTAGTGATAAACTGGCCAAGACAATCCAACATGTTGAGTATGACAGATTTTAGATGGGAGCGGTCCCGTCGTTCTACTTCTGGACCCGATCAGTCGTAACACAAAAGCACACTGCAGGATGATCGGTTACAATTATTGCAAGCGCCAGTTTTTGAACGTTGGACATTCTAAAATTGTCGAAAGGGGAAAATTGGGGCAAAGAATCGTGTAGTGTGAACTGGGTGTAGGAGAGGAGGAGAAGGGCCTAGTCAAAGTGTCAGGGTCTCTTTGGTGCTGGAGCTGAGTTCAATGTTGCTGTTCCCCCAGGGTTCATCCGGCTTCCCCTCGGTGCTGGAGTCCTCCGAGGTTTCCACGGAAACGGGCCGGACGAGCCGCTTCCCCCAGCCGGAGCTGGAGATCTCGTTCAGCCCGCTGCAGCCCAACCGCCTGGCGCTGCGGCGGCAGGGCGACGACAGCGCCGTCACCGTCAAGATCAGCCGGACTGGACGCAAGAGGAAGAGCGGCGAGATGGAGAAGGTAGGAGGATTCAGACTGAACTCACCTGGAGATTTACCTGAGAGAAAGCAGGAGGAGTACAGTCCAACTGTCACTTAGTTAAACTATAAAACATGATTCTAACTAAGAGGCCTCTCGGGGCTCCAGCAGGAGCTAAAGGAACAGCAGCAGACCTGATGGAAATCTGCTGCTGCTCTAAACAAACAGTTTGCTGTTTGTAGCGTTCCTTCCTACTAAAGCAGAAAAACTCTGAAAAAATAATTTTGTTTTAGAGAGCGTCCACACGTCCTTAAGTCTTAAATTCTTGTATTTAAATTAAGACCTTAAAATGTCTTGGTCCTCTCCACTGGTTCACGCCGTCCGGGCGCTCTCAGTGAAGAGTCTGAACTTTAGGAAAACCCGTCTGTAGAACGAAGGAAGAAGCTTGAAAAGACGGATCTGTTCATCTGTCCAGATGACAGCAGCTGAGTGTCTGATCCCTGCTCAGGTGAAGGAAGTGTTGCTTTCCTTTTCGTCTGCTGGGGTCACCATGGAAACTTGGAGGTCCGTCTGTCCTGCTGACAGCAGGCCGTCTTCTCAGCGCTAAACACTTCTCGTGAATGATGGCTCCTCCGAGGCCCAGATCGGCTCCTTCTTAATGTTTTTTCAGCCAGCTTTAGAAGGTCACCAGCGTCTTTCTGTTCCTATAATAATGTTGGATTAAAGAGCCAGAATGTTGCTGGTTGTCTTTTGGAAACATAAAGCAGTTTGTTACCATGTGCATGCAGACCACAAACAGTCAGAAACATAAAATATTTTATGAAAACTCCAGTTATGGAGGAATTTTACTGTCCCACCATTCAAATCAGATATTATTCATAATGATTTCTGCTGTAATCTGTAGGTGATCAAACCCCGGGACATGTCGAGGTCTCCCTCTGACTCATAAGGAAGAAGCATTTAAAAGGTTTTTTCTCAGCTCCTGCTGCAGAGGGTTTGTTGTTTGGCAGCAGGGATGTGAGGAGACAGTGAGACGTCCCAGCTCCCATTTTTAACTGGGAGTGAGTCAGACCTGCCCTCAGTGGAGCGGGGTGACACATGGGTCGCCTCGGTGACCCCACATGACCTCCCACCTCATCCTGCTGTGGATGTATCACCACTGGGTTTCTGTGCTGCTCCTGTAGATGAAGATGGAAGTTTGTGTCGGATCCCAGGGATTTAAAACTAAACAACGAGTTCAGGTGAAGTTTACTTCCTTGGTTCAGATTTTCTGAATCTGGACTCTAGGCTGAGCTTCAGGAGAGTTTAACTGTCTGAATGTTTTATTTCAAACCCACAGCGTCACATTAAGCTGCTGTTCTCCATTGTTTGGAGCCACTCAGTTAATTAAAGCGTCCAGTTATTCAGTGTATTTTAAAGGAAACTTAAAACTGTAGATTAACATAAAAACCATCAGAAGAATCCAATTTACTGCTTGGCAAACCAGAGCAGCTAGCTGGGAATATGAAGATAGTATCTGAAATGAAAAACTAATCTCTGTTCAATAATAATAGCTCAAGTTCATTTGAATATTAAAATTGAATTGGTCCCTAGAGATGACAAATGCAGGAAAAAAGCTTCTTCTTTGTCCTTTGCAGAAACTAAAGTAACAAGAGCTTTAATAAATATTCTGTATGAATATTTGAGTCCAGGAACAGATATGACCAGAACAGACTTCACTGTAGTATTTTTTTAAATATTTTATTTATATTTTCAACAGTCGTGCCGCTGAAGTAAATTATCGTTTTAGAAATGTTACAGCAGTAACTCTAAGGTGATAAAACAACCAAATGTGTTTAGAGTCATTTAAAAAGTAAGATTGAGAGCAGAATAAGGTTGACCAGGTGGTAAAATTATTTAAATTAAGTACAAAAACTAGAGACACCTGAACTACTTCAGTCAGAAGCTTCTGCAGAGCTACTGTAACACTGACTGCTACAGTGTTAGCAGTCTCCTCTTGAGGCTCCAGTGTTTACCCAACAGCACTGTAACCTTCACTTCTGGACCAGTCAAAGTTTTGGTCTGCCCAACAAGCTCTTCAGAAAGTTTCTGCTCATGTTTTCATCTTTTGTCTTCACTTATTAGTTTTTACTGCATTAGATGAAAAATACCCAGTTTATAAGTTAGTCAGCTACCGTTAAACTGCAGAAGTCAAATTAAAGCTGCTTTTTAACTGAATTCTTGTTTTTGTTTAAGTCTCACATTTTCAGGAGGACTAAGAGACGAACAGCACGCCAGGTACCGTTTGCTTTACCTCATTAGAACCGTGTTTTCATCCAGAACCCACAGAACCATTTCACCATCACATCAACATCCGCCATGTTGGGTTTCCATGGTTCCCATCAACATCCGCCATGTTAGGTCTCCATCTCCTACTGACCTGATCATCATCTTTCATTTAGTTTAAAGATAAATTAACATTTTTCTGTGCATTCCATAAAATAAAACAACATAAAATCTAGAATAAGGTAAAAGCCTTTGAGCGCAGTGACCAGGTTCAGGGGCCTGGTGTTGAATCTGTCTGGTTCTTTGGTTCTTGCATTTCAAAATAAGACGACAAAAAATTAATACCGGTAATTAGATTTTTTTGTTGTTTTAAAATTAAATTAGAGAAAACAATTTCAAGACTGAAAATTGTGTTGAAATTTCAGTCAGCGCCTGGAGATCTCACCGGGAACCAGCTCTTCTTCTGTGATGACTTCCGTCCTGCTACATATCAGTTTGAACATTATAGTTTGACCTTGTTTTTACATTTAGGTTTTCTCCATCCAGAATAATCGTACGGTGTTTACATCATGACTCCTGGAGGCCATTTTCACCTCATTCATGATTTCTGATTTAGCATTAATACTTTAACCAGTTTTCACACAAATTCAGATTTTGATACCTCAATAGTCATCAAAGGTCAACTTATGCTGAGTTGTGACTGAGGTGGTATAGATGTGTCTAGATGTTTGTCTAGAATGTTTTTATTATTTAGGCTTTTTCCATTGAGCAGAATTTGACATCTCTCACCGTTAACTATTTGAAAAAACTAAGTGACCAAAGTGGACTGGTCCACTTCTTTCCACCTGAATGTGGACACATTGGAGTCAAACTGGTTCCTGGAAGCTGATTACAGACTGAACAGAAGTGGATAAACGATCGTATTAATGAACCCGATCTGAAATGAGAAGCGCTGTGTCTCTGCATTAGGATCTGTAGATGTTCTGACTCCAGCTCTTCAGGTCATTTATCTTCTAAAGCCGTCTAAATCAACCGATTAATTTGCATGTAATTGCTGCCTGTCGGAGGAGAAGCTGTAATTTGGGGCTGACATGGTTGAGCGGGTTCTTATCAGGACGGATCCGACTGGTTCAGGTTTCCTTTAAACATGAAGATAAGCTGCTTCTTCCAGTCCTGCTCACCTCCCAGCTCTGCCTACCAGGCAGAGGTCCGTCTGTCCGTCTCCTAATGATTTATTGATGAAGCTTTTACTTTGAGGAGCGCCATCCCTGCTGCTGTCCCAGAAAATCTTTACAATAGCTTCTGCCTTTTATGGTGCAGACATGTTTTTTTCTCTCTTCTGGCTCAATAGGCTGGGATTATTAACATACATGATGATAAATGTGGCTTTGTAAAAGGAGCGTAAATCTCTCTGTAGGACTTGACTGAGGATTCGTGTTAAAGGACCTTCGTTCTCCAGATCGTCTTTACTAGATCAGACCTACAGCAGGAATATTAACTCTGACTCTGGATTTACTCTTCTTAAATCTGGTTGGAAAGTTAAATTAAGCAGCAAACGTCACAGATGTGAAAATGACAAACATTTTAAATAAAATAACAGAAACGTGCAGGTCGATGTTGGCTTGACGACCTGAAGGCTCCAGTTGGAGTTTGTAGCTTTAACCACGCAGAGACACGAAGGACATGGAGTGTTCATGGAGTTTAATGGATGTTGATTTGAACTTTGACCTTCTGTGATCCTTAAGTGTAATCACATTACTTGGGTCTTTTAGCCTTTGGTAAAAGTTATGTTCTTGTCAAAAGGTTTTGAGGAAGAGGAAACGGTACAATTACATCCTGAAGTTACTAGTGACTAGGGGTTGAACCAATTAGTCGACTAGTCGACTCTAGGACGTCTCGCGAGTTTTTACATTTCATGTCGACTAGTCGCAGTCATGTGATTGCCGGTGGTGACAGCCTGTGCTGATCTGACAGCACAGTATACGTCACAAGACACAAGAAAAATAAGTTAATACATTAGTTTAAATGATATGTAGATGGATGCATATTTGTGGTTTTACAGTGTTTTTAAAAGGAGATGGAGTTGCAACTGCAGTCCACTACAAAACATGAGCCGTCTAAAACTCGCCCGATCAGAGCGAGCCGGTGACCGGGAAAAAAGTCAGACGTGAAGAAGATTTTTTGCAACTTTTTGGGCCACATTACCAGAGTTACAGGGGATCAGCAGCACACAGCACCACTGCCGCCAAAGAAATCCTTGATTTTTTTTCGGTACCGCAGATCCCCACCATGGCGAACCCGCTGCAGTGGTGGGCCAGCAACCAGGGCAGATTTCCCAGTCTGGCAAACCTCAGCAGAAAATATTTAGCTGTTCCGGCAAACAGCACTCCCAGCGAGAGGATTTTCTCTCTCGCTGGGAATACCATTACGAGAAAGCGGGCAAGCCTTCATCCAGCTCATGTTGATGCCCTTGTTTTCCTACATGTCAACCAAGAAAAAACCCCAACAACTCTTAGCGAAGAGAATATTGACAGCGAGTGAACTTTATTTACCCCCCCCCCCCCCCCCCCCCCCGCCCCGTGCCACCTCTTTTTATTGTTTTTACATGCCATCTAAAAGATGTGCGTTTCCTTTTGAATGTTGGTTTCCCAGCAACTTATTATTTATCATAAACTATCCCGATGTTTTGTTGTTTCACTTGTTGCTGTTCTGTGTAAATGCCGTATTTTTCCATGAAAACGGGTAATAAAGCCTGTACGTTACTCCAAAGCTTTGCGTCTTGCGTTGCTATGACGTCACAACGACTAGTCAACTCGACATCGACTCGACTTTTATCATGTTGACGTTGACTAGAAAATATCTTAAATCGTTCAATCTGCTGAGTCAGCAGAGCTTCCTGCCGCGCATCGGGCGGAGGAGAAGCAGGTGGTTTCGTTGAATTCAGCTGTAACCAAACGGGATCCGTTCATAACAAGTTCGGCTTGTGATGTTCCAAAAGCTCCATGTAGTCAGTGTGATAATTTGACTCCTATAGTAACTATCCAGAGATCATCAGCATCAGCCGGTGTTTAGAAAAAAAAAGTCAGACCTGACTTTGTGCAACAAACTTTTCCCCGCTGCTCACGAAGAAGCTCCATAATAGACTTAGTAAAAGCAGGAGAAGGGGAGAGTGTGTGTGTGTGTGTGTGTGGGTCGGGGGGGGGGGGGGGGGCAATATTTGCTGTGAAAATAGCTAATAAAGCCTCCAAGTAGTTGTGAAGGGTTTTTGCGCTTACGTCACTATGACGTCACCGCGACTAGTCGACATCGACTCGACTATTATCATGATGTAGTCGACCTTAAAAAATATGTAGTCGTTCAACCCCTACTAGTGACGCAGAAGTTCCTGCTTTTAGCCGCCATGTTTCTCATTTTATTGGCTGGAAGTTCTCCTCTGCCTGAAAAGAACAAATGAGCCAAAATGTTCTTAAACAGACGTCAGTAAGAACTGCAACGTCACTGTGATGAGTTAACCGTACAACGTCCTGTCGAATTCAAAACCATGGAAACTAGACCTTTGGTTCCTTGGAAGATGCTCGTTAGATTGGGGAAAATAACTGTTATGTCAGCAAAGTAGGTCCAGTCTGAGGCCGTAGTTCTGTCCAGATGGTCCGGTCCGGTCTCTTCCTGTCCTTTAGCTGAAGTAGCAGCAGGTACCTGTCGTTCTGTGTAGGCAAACATCTCCAACAAGTTTTCTTCTTCAGTACTTCAGTCTAAAGTCTTAAACATAACCAGACAGAATGTCACCATGGTAACCATGAAAACTGATGACGGTTCCTCACTCCTCGTCTGTCTGTGTTCCTCTGTATCAGCTCAGTTAGAGACGATGAACCTGGTTAGAAAGAATCGACCTTCAGGTTCTGATTCGACCTTCAGGTTCTGATGGGTTCACCTGGGATCTGTGATCCACTCCAGAACAGGAAATAAATCAACTTCAGACAAATTTCACTGTCTCTAGATCACATCTGTTCCTCTGTTCTGTTTCTCTTCCTTCTCTCAATCCCTCTCTTCATTCTCTCATCTCTTCCTTCTCTCAATCCCTCTCTTCATTCTCTCATCTCTTCTTTCTCTCTATCCCTCTCTTCATTCTCTCATCTCTTCTTTCTCTCAATCCCTCTCTTCATTCTCTCATCTCTTCTTTCTCTCTATCCCTCTCTTCATTCTCTCATCTCTTCTTTCTCTCTATCCCTCTCTTCATTCTCTCATCTCTTCTTTCTCTCCATCCCCTCCATCTTGTTTACTGACTCCATGCAGTCCACTCCCAGCTTATCTCCGCTCCTCATCAGCTCTCATCCCTCCGCCTCCACAATGTTAACGCCTGTTCCGCCTCGCTCACACCCTCTGTCACACACACACACACACACACACACACACATGCTGTAACACACCCACCAACACACACACACACCGTGCCTCAAACACTCAGCTCCTCTGTGCTGCCCCGCTCCTCCGTTCTCTCTCAAACCATCCAGTGAGTCATTGATGACTCCACAGGTCGTGACCTTTGTTTTCCCTGATTCCCCGCCCACTCCTCTCCCCAACCAATCAGCCAATTCGCAGGTTGGTCTTGTCTTCCACGGCTGCTTGTGATTCACATTTCTTTGATTTGATAATGTGGCAAAACTCTGCAGGGAAGGAGAAGATTTGATCCCTGATCCACTGAGGCTTTTAACTGCTGTAACTTTACAATCCTTTAAAACTCCTTCCTGCCTTTGAGCCGACAGCAGAGACTGAATCTAAAGTTTGGGTAAAACATGAGCCAGCAGGAATAAAACTGCCCGATTTCTCCTTCACATTCCTTCTTTGTTTCCACTGATCAGGCTTTTATTTGATGATTTACTGTTTTCTCTAAACTCTGATCTGCTGATTGCAATTTTCTCTTTAAAAACTATAATATAAAAAATGTAAATGCAGTTTTACTTCAGCAGAGAAATGAAAATGACCAAAGTCAGCTGAAGAAGCACTGCTGTAGCTAAATAATTCATAGTTTTTAGTTTGGATGCATTCCAGTGTTTGAGCTTCAGGCCATGAATCTGAATCAAAAGAAACCTGATCATTGATTGATTGATCAGACATTAATAAATGTTTTCCTCTTTCCTGCTAAAACCAGTTTTATTTTTGAAAATCTTCAAATATGACGAAAGGTTGACACACTCCTATAATAATGGAATATCTTTAGATGATGAACAAATATTACAGTTGGAATAATCCAACTGTTGTTTACATGTTAATCTGTCATTTAGACCTTCACTGTTTAGCTCATTTTGTTTGTCTGGAAATAAATAAACATGTAGAACAGCAGCTTTTCCTGGTTGAATTGTATTTAGAGATAACTGAATCACGCTGCAGTAAACAGGCCAAGTGGTCAAACGAAGTGGAGAGCTGCTGCTGTTTGCAGACAATTGTTTTCAGTAACGATGCGTTCGGTGGCCGTTTGGCATCTGAAGGCTGGACTGGATCTGTGTTTGGTGTGTTTAAGCTGCTGCTGAATGTCTGAATCTGAAATGCGTTGAACCTGGTTAGTTTTGTGCTTCGCGCTGACGGCAGGTTTTCCTCCAGGCGCAGTGGAAGCCAAACTCTTGACACTCAGATAATGGCTGAGTTTACCTCGCTGTGATTCCAGCTCCTCCGCCTGGCCTCTAACTATAAATTACAGCTTGTTTCTCCTCTTTAATGACATATATTTTCACCGCGGCTGCTCCTCACTGTGTTGAATTAGAACCGCCTCCATCTGCTCCAACCTGTCATTATGAAACACGTTGTTTTTAGCTCCTTGTTAAAGATGAGTCATGTCGGGGTTTTCAGGAGGAAGTGGAGACAGAGAACCGGAGGAACACCAGAACCAAACTCACACCAAAGCTGAGCCCACGGACAGAGGAGGTACCACCCAGAACAAACACTCACTGTTAAACTGGACGCTGTGAGACAAACTGCTGACCACCTTTACCTCCCTGTGGCCAGAGCGCTACCTCCCAGAGCAGCCTCCGCAGCAGGAAGGATGGCACGCTGCAGAAGATCGGAGACTTCCTGCAGAGGTCCCCGACCGTGCTGGGCTCTGGAGGTCAGAAACACACAACCTTTCAGTCAGAGCAGGGAGCTTTACCTCACCAGAACTAAACACAATTCAACCACAGTCAAAAGTAGATGGTTGCCATGGCCCTGGAGGCTGAAGAGGCCTGATACCAGTAGGGTGAGGAGTCCTGAGTGTCCTGAAACTCCAACACAGCTCAGTCACATGAGGAAACATCTTCACATGGGCTCTGGGTCCTTCTAAAGGCCTGACTGGTTAAAATGTGTTGGACTAGACTTTAACTTCTCATTTAACTGAGAAACATTAACCATCCAGAGTTTTACCTGCTTGGAGTAAATGATGTGATCTGGTGACATAAACCCGAGTATCATCTGCACAAAGGCAGAGCTCGGAAACTTTTATTCTCCCTCCTTAAATGTTCTTTGACTCAGAATGAGTTTTTGTTTTTCCCAAGCCTTGGATCTTTGTGCTGCTGTTTATTCATTCTGATCAAATCCCTGAAAGCTTCCTGATGTGTTGCTGCAGCCAAGAAGATGATGAGCCTGGTCAGCGGCCGTGTGGATGCCCAGTCAGCCTCTTCCTCCTCTTCCCCCCTCCGTTTGACGGCCAATAGGAGCAGAAAGAAGCTCTACAGGCCTGAAATCTCCTGCCCCATGGAAATGCCCTCCCACCCGGTGAGTGGAGCCGAGGCAGCGTGACGAGGGGCTGCAGCTCATATCATACATTATGAGTCCTGGGAAATGAGATGTTGGGGTTATTTTTATATCTTTAATCTGTGTTGATAACCTTAGTAAATCTGGATATGTAGGTTTGTCTTATGGAAAGAATGAAAATGAATGTTTTTATTTGCTCACTTCTCAGTGGAGGAGTTGGTATCGCTGCAGCGGAAAGGTTCTGGGTTCAAATCCCAGCCACAAAATATTAAAACTACCATTTTGTATTGAAAGAATTTTTTAATTATACTGCATATTTTTGAAAGGCCTTGTTCTCCACTCAGGCCGTATGATTTTCATATTTCCCATCAGCCACTTGGATTTCAAGATGGCAGACATTTTTGAGCCTTTAGAACCAATTATTGCCATAAAATGTTACGTATTTTATGACCTTTATAAACTTTGTCACATCACTTGTTTTCATACAACTTCAAAGAAATAAAATGTAGCAAAATCCAACATGAAACTGAACAATTTAGGAATCTCTCACTAGTTATCAACTGGAAGGATATTTAGATGTGAAAAGGGACTGAGAGACTTTGTGTTGGTGGTTCAGCGCTAACTTCTGCTAACTTTGTTTAGCTGTCCCGTCTGCTTCTTTTTTTATGGGTTTAGCATTTACTTAATTTTTATATTTAGTGGTCTGACATCAGCTTCTGGTTATTTTTTTATGTGTTTAAAGTTGGCGGAGCTCAGATTGTTGTTTAGTGGTTAGTGAACCAAACCTTTTGGTTAGCTGTGTCAACCACTGCCGATTTCAGCATAAACATATTCTCCAATACAACTATGGTGGCCATTTTGAAAAATGTCAACCAGAAAAGTCAAACACAAGATGAAGAAAATATGATTTTTACAGTTCAAAAGATGTAGGCTCTGATTTGACACCAAACATATTCATGTACGGTACTTGGTCATTTTATTGCAAAAGTTTATCTTCCATGACAACAATGGTGGCCATCTTGAAAACTAAATAAAAAAATATCATTTCTATGGGTTCTATTATGTATGAGTTGACACAAAAAGTATTCTTTTGTGGTAAGTATTGTTAGTTTTAGTGCATAAGTAATTTTACCTTGGTGACCCTAGTGGCCATCTTGAATTTATTAGTGGCTAACATTTATTTATTTTTTTTAAAGCACGTCCCCTGGGAACATCTGTTCCTGATTATGTTCTTTAATTATCTGCTTTGCTACATCCGCCCTCCTCTGCCATGTTTTCTCCTGTCTGTGTTTTCAGATTATTAACCAGGAGACGAAGGACGGCGACGGCAGCCAGCAGATCAAGCTGCGCCTCCGCTCCAGAGTGGCTAAATGCTAGCGCCGTATCCAGTTAGCTTTCATATTACTGTCTTAATGAAGCTGCTTATGATCGAGCATATCTCTCTGTCTGAGACGCTTTTATTTAATCATTAATTTGACCTTTAAGCTGAAGGTCAGCAGGAGGATTAGCAATAATCTGGTTAACGCTTAAACCCTCCTGCAGCATGCTGCCTGTAGTCATTAATATGTTTATTTCACCAAGTATTTTTATGTTCATGTTACACTTTCTGTTCATTTATGATCAAATGACTCCACCCTCAAGACACTAGAAGCACTCAAGCCCTTCCCGGTTATTTTAATGTGCAATCTGTTTAGAGTTTCCTCATCTGTCCTAATATAGTTTATTTAATGTTTTCTCCACAGAGAGCTGCTATAAAGTCACATTATTTTCTACCATAGTTTGATCTTTCTGAACCATCTGGACTTCACATAACCTTGAAGCTCTGAGTTATCATGTTCTGGGGAATCTTTTGTTACATCCTGGCCATAACAAATTTATTTTCAGCCCTATTAAAGGCATTTATTATAAAATAAACTATAATAAAGAAAAGTGGTGCCTGCAGCCCGAGAGCCCAGAAGAATCTTCTCCCTCCTTCCTGTTCATGCCATCTCATCCGGGCTTCCCGGTGTCACATGTCGTCTCCGGACCGCCAACGTGGCCGTCAGACGCCGCCTCCTCCCAAAACCGCGACAAGAACAGATTAAACACAAACAGTGACGGTCGCAGACTCCGCCCCTAACCAGCAGGAACATCCTGTAAGACCTGCAACAAAATACCACTTGTCTTTAAATTTAAAACTATTTGATATTAATATTTTAAAGCACTTAATTTTTCTTTAATGATCTGTTCTGAAGATTCCTGCAGACGTTCAGATCTAAAGGACAGAAATGATTCTACATTGAAGATCTGAACCCAGAAGAACCGAGAGGTTCTGGAGCTCTGACGAGTTCTGTGAAGTCTGATGAGTTTAACTGGCTCCTGGTCTGGACCCGGTTCAGGTCTGGACCCGGTTCGATCCTGAACACGATTCGGCTCTGGACCCGGTTTGGTTCTGGACCCGGTTCGGCTCTGAACCGATTCAGCTCCACTTTATCTCCTTCCAGTCTTTAGGCTGACGAACATAAAGGCTGACTCTGCTGTTAGAAAATGTTTCAGTCATTTTTCTGTACTGGTGCATCTAAAAATATATTTAATACATCATAAAAGTTTAATATTTCTTGTTGGTCATCTCAGAAAGTGAAACTCATTTCTATAATCGCACAGTAATATTTTACAGGTCTTTGTTTGGGAAATAATTTGTAATTTTGATGATTATGGGTAACACAGGACTACAGATAATTATCAGAAACCTGACATTTCAGCTTAAGCATCTATTTTTGATTAAATTGTGATGCTCTTATTTTCTAAGACTCTACTAAGGTTTTTTTAAATCGTGAACCATAATAATTAAGACTAAAAAAGTAAAAGCTTCATTTATGTGTAATCTTAAATAGAATAAAATAATAAAAAAATGACAGACTTTCTGAGACGACTGGCTAGACATATTGCACTTTAACACAATATTCTAATTTCTAAGTCTGAGCTCTACTGCTGCTTAACTCCAGTTTACCTTAGTGGGTAAACTGGAGTTGGGTCTTTGGGTTCCTTGGTTCTGATCCTTTAGAGGTTACGTTATTTTTCATTCTGTATGTTTATCATGTTTATTCTCCCTGTTTGCACCTGAGAAACTGATTTAAAATAAACCTTGATTCAGAAATGTAAACTTTCTTTTAAAATGTTTTTTTCCTCTGTATCGTTTCTTGTTTAATTATTCACGGTTCTGCAATTGTTCTGCTAAGAATATTTAATTATTCACGGTTCTGCAGTTGTTCTGCTCAGAATATTTCCCTCCTGTAAATTAGCTCCCTACTTCTAGCAGGGAGCTAATCAGTCACTGCACAGAAACAGGCAGTAAATCAATCATGGAGGCGTTCTGACTGGATTCCAGCACTCAGATGTCAGAAAGCTGCTTTTCCCTCTAATTATGTTCAGCACAGAAAACCAGGAAAACATGAACCTGAAAGCTGCGTGACAGGAACCCTCCTCACCTCTGAGCATGTCAATGTGATTCATGAACAACTGGATCTTAAAGTCTGAAGAAGTTCTGCTCTCGATTCTCTGAAGGGATCAAGGCTGCAAAGCTGCTCTTCTGTTCAGCTTTCAGAGGAAACGCTGCAAACCCGCCGCCTTGTGACGCCACGCTTTCAGAAAGTTTAACTGTCAGAAGAAATGTGCTGCCTGGATCAACAGAGGTGGAACAGCAAGAGACTGAATAAAGGCTCCAAAGATGTCTGACCATTCAGCAGCACAAACATTCAATCTGAACCGGTTACAGGAAGTTCTAGCTGGATGTCAACCAGAATTTAAAATAATAATTTATCCGCCCTTCGTTATCCCGTTTACTTATTGACTGAAGGCCGACACCATTGGACCCAAAATCTCGTCCTTGTTGACGTGAATTTAGACTTTCCTGTTCTAGGTCAGTTTGGATGAACCAAATTATTTTCGGTTCCCGTTGTTCTTTTGGCTCTTCACATTTTTTGTTCCTTAATTTATTATCCAACAAAGAAATGTAGGAAAATAACATTTTATTTGATGAATGAGATCAGCTCCTAGTTGGAATGACCGTAAAGTAAAATGTGCATTTAAGTTTTAAAATACCATGTGAGTTTATTTGGCTTTTGATGGTTACATTTACAGATTTAGCTGCAGAAAACTGATGGAACTGGAGCTTTTAATTCAGAAAACATGTTTGTATTGAACCAGCAATCAGAAAACATGCTTCTGCTGTATGACAGTTTACTGCTCTGATGTAGTGGGTCTTAAATGTTTTCTATGTGTTGCTTTTCTTTGTATAAAACACCAGCAATAAATCTCAGGCTCGGAAAGGAGTGAAGGGATTATTTAAATCCACAAGGGGACGTCCTTATTGTTTTTAGTCCAACGTAGAAAATATGTGACATTAGTTACACACAGAAAATTTACATTTTAACAGTACTTGTGGTTTATGATAGTATCAAAATATAATAATCTCTTTGCTTGCTGTTCTATGGACTGAGAAACTGCTGTGATTTTTCCCTCCATGTATGTGAAGCTCTGAGCTGCCGTGACGCCGTGACATCATTCCAGATAACAGACGGGGGCGTCGCCACACTGAGCTGTTCTTGCATGTTGATACACAATTTGATCACTATGTTGTTTTATGCAACAACTGCACATTATCCATTTAGCTTTACTGCTATTTTAAGTTGATTTTTTTTTTCAAAACAGAGAAAAGTGGAGGAAAATTCTGTTTTTATTTTGCAATTTTACAATTTTCTTTAAGTAAATGGCTCATAGTTAAGTAAGGGACTTGAAAGATAATATAATAAATATTGACAGAAAAGTGGATCTGACTGGTGGTTATGCTGAAGGCCGAGCGGCTCTGTTTCTGTAGAGATCAGTTGGTGATGATCTGCACAGATCTGGATTCTGACCAGTGAATAAAGTTTATTTAATCCAGAAACATCAAAACAAAAAGAAGTTCATGATTTACATTTAAATTAAATCCAAGCTGAACATGTAATTAAGATCTGGTGATGTATATTTGCATAAATTAAAGATAAAGAAAAATTTATTTTACTGTACATTTTTAAATAAACAATTTATGAATAAACTTATTTAAAGACGGATCAAAAGACAGATCTATGGAGAGTGAAGAGTTTTATTAAAGTAAGGATACTTAAATAATTATTACATAAGTTATTTATTGTATTTGACTCTCTTCACTGTCCTTAGGAGTCATATATTTTTAAGGTTAAGAACAATGGATACACACATATATGTATATATATACATATACATACATATATATATATATATATATATATATATATATATATATATATATATATATATATATATATATATATACTGCTCAAAAAAATAAAGGGAACACTTAAACAACACAATATAACTCCAAGTAAATCAAACTTCTGTGAAATCAAACTGTCCACTTAGGAAGCAACACTGATTGACAATCAATTTCACCTGCTGTTGTGCAAATGGAACTTTGTACAGAACAAAGTATTCAATGAGAATATTTCTTTCATTCAGATCTAGGATGTGTTATTTGAGTGTTCCCTTTATTTTTTGAGCAGTATATATATATATATATATATATATATATATATATATATATATATATATATATATATATATATATATATATATATATATATAGTATTAGTTTGTTTTTAGAAAAATTTACATTTTGAAAACTTAAAATTCTTCAGTCCTACATTATAAAAAATAAAGAAAATTGATGTTTCTCTAAATTAATCTAAAACTATATTAGGGATAAATTATGAATAAAACATATAAAACATGAGTTTTATTAGCGGTTTAGATCTGGACTGTTTCTTTGCAGTTGGGCAGGTTTCACAGGTTTTGCAGGTTCAGTTTTACCGTGTTTGGACTGGAAAATGGCAAATCTGGTAACAGTGGAGATTGGCGCCATTTTTGTTACTAATTAGCGTGACGCGCATGCGCCATGCTGGGTAGAAATATGACGCAGCTTCCACGTGAGCGTTTTTAAAAACTAGCTGCTGTTAGCGCCTGGCCGCATGGAGACACGACACTGTCGGTCTGATATTCATGAACTTTGGGACCTGGACCTTTAAAAATGATATTTTCTGATCTCAAAGACGCGGAATCCGAGTGGACGCTCAGCCTGTCGACGGAAACTTTGGTGGATCCGATTGAAATCGTGTCGTTGTTCATCGAGGCCTAGTGGCGTCTTGTACTTGACCTGAGCAGGCCGCAGTGATGACAAGTAGGCCGCGGGAGCGCCATGTTTGAAGTCGCTGCGTTGGTTATTCGGTAAGTTATTTTTCGGAAACCTTATTCTAAGTTGTTTGTCTTTTTCCACCGATGACGTTAGTGAAGCCATTTCTTGTGTGTGTCTAAACAGAGCAGCACACAAGGAGAGACCCGACCAAGGCCTCTTGTTTGGTTACTGGCGTCCCTGAAACATCTGAGAGATATAGCATCTGGTGCTAGCAGATGATTGATTATGGATTTACTACAATCAAGCTGAGGATTCCCTTCAATCAAGCTGAGGAATCGCTACAAGGTGCCTGGCGGATCCGCCCAACCCATCAAAGGTTGGTTAAGTCAAAGAACTGTTCCAATGGCGGGTCCAGAAGACATCTCAGGGTAGGAGCTGTTGCGGGTTTTGCTACGCTGCTGATGCTAACGCTGTTTGTTGAAGGCCAACGCTAGGCCTCCTGCTGCTGGTTTGGTTTGATTCTCTGCTGAGAGTCAATGAGCTGAGAAGGATCTGCTGTTGTAAATCCTTCTGTCTTTGGGTTTTTAGTGTTTGAAGCAGTTACTGTGGTCTTGTGACCGGTTCAGGTTTAGGTGTAACTAGAATCTGATATCTGCAATCTTAAGTTCCTGGCTTAAAGTCAGTTGTGATTTGAAAGAAAGATGGCTGCCAAGGACTTGGCAAGTACAGTTTAGATGCTGTAGGAAATTATTCAGCTTAGGCTTTGTAAATATCACTAATAAACCTTGATAACATACAGTACCTACTTATTAGTACCAATATAATGTGGCTATGTTGACATTAGTATAGCTGCATTGGGATAGTATTTATCTTTCCAGTGAGTATCAGATATGTTTTTGGGTGACCATGAGGTCTTTATATTTCAACATGCACAATTTTTTTTATTTTTTGTACCTACTTAATAGTTTGAAATGTAGGGTCCATACTTTAATAACTCAATAACTCAAACAAATTTCATTTACGTTCAATTTAAACATAAAAAAAAGATACATTTTTGCGCCGGAACAACGTGTGGCCTCTTGCAATTTCGTCATGCGACTTCATTTCTTCTGGACAACAACGGACAACGGAGGGATCTCCTGGAGCTGCAGGTCGGAGGTCACAGAGGTAATGTTCACACTGTAATCCACCATCTCTTATTCGCAGGTTTTCAGCTGAACTCCATGTTTTCCTTCTGGAGAGGATCGACTGGGACCTGTCCTTCAGTGTTTAAGTTTGTTTTAACCCATTTTCTCTCCTAGACTAAGCAACCGGTGGACCTTGTGTTGCAAATAACTTTTTTTCTCATAGATGAAGCCACCAAAGCAACTTCTACTACAACTAACTCTATTTTCTCCTATAGAAACACTCCTGGAGCAGCTCTTTTTCTTTTTCTGTCTCTCTCTTTGCTCTGTCCTCTCAAATCCCCCGGGGGTCGTGACAGATGGCCTTTCATACAGAACCAACTTCTGGTTCTGCTGGAGGGTTCTTCCTGTTAAAGGGAAGTTTATCCTCTCCACTGTCACTACATGCATCCTAAATATGAGGCATTGATTTAGCTTACTTAACTTTTAACCAATTTAAATAATTGGTGCAGTGTTAGCCTCATTTTGGAAAGTCTTCATGTTAAAGGGAAGCTTTTTCTCTCCACAGTCACCACTTGCATCCTCAGTAGGAGGCCTTGCTTAAGCTTACTTTACTTTTAATGAATTTAAATAATTGGTGCAGTGTCAGCCTTTTATTGGAAAGTCTTCCTGTTAAAGGGAAGTCTTTCCTCTGCACTGTCACCAGATGGATATTCAGTACAAGTTATTGCTTTAGCTTAACTTTTAGCCAAATTAAATTGGTCTAGTGTTAACCTTATTTTGGAAAGTCTTCCTGTTGAAGGGAAGTTTTTCCATTCTTGTTGCCACGTGGGTCATCAGTAGGAGGCATAGCTTAAGTTTATTTATAATGAATTTACATAATTGGTGCAGTGTTCATTTTTTGGAAGTGTTCCTGTTAAAGGGAAGTTGTTCCTCCACTGTCACCAGATGTATCCTCAACACAAGGCATTGCTTAAGCTTTCATAGCTTTTAACCAATGTTTGATAACTTTTATTCTTTTTTTTTGTTTGTTTGTTTCGGAAACTCTTCTTGTTAAAGGGAAGCTTTTCCTTTCTACTGTCACTACATGCATGTTCATTATGAGGCATTGCCTAAGCTTACCTGTATAACTTAACAAATTTAAATTGGTGCAGTGTTGACTTCTTTTGGAAAATCTTCCTGTTAAAGGGAAGTTTTTCCTCTCCACTGTCACCAGGTGGGATCCTCAGTACAAGTCATTGCTTTAGCTGAACTTTTAACCAATTTAAATAATTGGTGCAGTGTTAACCTTATTTTGGAAAGTCTTCCTGTTAAAGGGAAGTTTTTCCTATCCTCTGTCACAGCAGACATCTTGAGTACGAGTTATGCTTCAGCTTGCATAACTTTTAATCATTGTTTGAAAACTACAGTTGTTGTTTTTTTTTGTACGTCTTCCTGTTGAAGGGAAGTTTCTCTTTAGGAAATTTTCCTGCTAAACGGCAGTTTTTTTCTCTCCACTGTCACAACATGCATCCTCAGTGTCTGTTGGGGGATGATGGTTTTGAGCTCATGGTTGGTAATTTAAGTCCTTGTCAACACATAGTATATGGACCTGAAAGCTATGGTATATGGACCTGAAAGCTATGGTATATGGACCGGGAAGACATGGTATATGGACTGGGAAGATATAGAAGCCGATCAACAGTTTTTGTTGAGATGGAACAAAAACTCTGAAGACACCAGATGGCCTCGGACTGTGAAAGGTAGGGATGTGAATCCAGCACCAGGAAATGTGGTTTGGTACCTCCTGTTGCCACTTCTCAAGGCTATGAAGTCATCGAATGGGTTCAAGGAATTTGGTAACAAACGAGTACAATGAAAGGATCAATCCACTCTATGCACAATGCTCCACCAAAGAAAAACACGGTAGGCTATTTGAAAGGTAATTCTGATCTTGGTTACAAAAGGGTAAAGGTGTGAAAGAGAGCCCGGGTAAAGGGCTTGGGCTACCGTTCGGTTGAGTGTGTGTGTGTGAAAACGAACCCTCCCGACGGGTAAGGGGTTAGTTGCCCTTCGGGGGGGTTTGTGTGAAAACGAACCCTCCCGACGGGTAAGGGGTTAGTTGCCCTTCGGGGGGGTTTGTGTGAAAACGAACCCTCCCGCCGGGTAAGGGGTTAGTTGCCCTTCGGGCGGGTTTGTGTGAAAACGAACCCTCCCGACGGGTAAGGGGTTAGTTGCCCTTCAGGCGGGTTTGTGTGAAAACGAACCCTCCCGATGGGTAAAGGGTTAACTGCCCTTCGGGCGGGTTTGTGTGAAAACGAACCCTCCCGACGGGTAAGGGGTTAGTTGCCCTTCGGGCGGGTTTGTGTGAAAACGAACCCTCCCGACGGGTAAGGGGTTAGTTGCCCTTCGGGCGGGTTTGTGTGAAAACGAACCCTCCCGACGGGTAAAGGTGTGAAAACAAACCAACCAATCTTAGATTCTTCAATCAAATATGTGTATCGAATCCATTATAAAGATTACTAAGAAGGTAACAATAAAAATAACATTGGAGTGACTACAAAAACCGACAGGACCACCGACTCATTGGGAGGAAAATCCTCAAGTGACTCACCTACTCCCTGACTGCTCACAATGACCGACAGAAAAGGACTTCATCACAACCCACTGCTGATGGATGACCTCAGTGACCCTGGCATCGGGCTCAGAAGTCTTCCTCAAGAAATGCTGCAGTTATTTTGCTGTTTTACGAGGTCTTTTGATTTTTTTTGAAAAGTGATGATTTCAGAGTTGTTAAAGGGTTTGACCTCAAACCTGCACCCGTCTTGTATTCTGTCCTTCAGGAATCCTCCTGGATCATCTGGTTTTTCGTCTTGGATTTTGCCCTTCATTGGACCCCCAACGACGATGGAAGAAGCCCACACCGCCCCGACGACGACGGAAGAAGCCCTCATCTCCTCGGCCACCTCCTGCTGATGGATGACCTTAATTACCCTACCATCAGTCTCAGCAGTCTTTCTCCAGAAAAGCTGCAGGTATTTTTGCTGTTTGATATTTGCAAGTGTGAGTTTTTGAAAAGTGACTTTTCATTGAGTTATTAAAGGGTTAACCCAACACCCGTCCTCTTGTTGTCCTGGTCTTCAGGAACACTCCTGGATCATTGCCCCAGCTACAACGGAAAAGAACCTCATCGCCACCCTGCTGATGGATGACCTTGGTGACCCTACCATTGGATTCAGCAGTCTTCCTCATGAAATGCTACAGGTATTTTGCTGTTATTTAAGTGATAGTTGCATGTTTTTGAAAAGTGACAGTTTCATTCTGAGTTAAGGGTTTGACCTTAAACTTGCGCCTGTCCTGTTGTCCTTCAGGAATCCTCCTGGATCATCTTGTTGTCTCGGATTTCGCCCTTCATTGCCTCACATTGGCCGACAGAGAAAAAGACTGAACTTAAAATATTTATTAAAGCGACTTCAGTTTATCTTTTTTTTTTCTTCTTCTTTCTACCAAAAACTGGATAATTTTCAGTCTGGTACTTTAAACTCATCTAGCCATTGGTTTTTTTGTTGTTGCTTTTAATGGACAATTTTGTTTAGAGACTTCATAATTAATTTTATTTATTTTAGATATTTAAAATGTCTTTGAATTTCAGGCTTAAATGTTAGAATTTAATGTTTATTTATTTTTGAGAATGTGTTCTTGCATCGTTTTAGCGTTGCCATGGTTATGACATTGATTATGAAAAGGCTTAGACTGGTTTATTGTGATCTGTCTGTATTTATGCTGCGGTTTGTCATTTTCTGTTTCTACTACATTATTTATTTCAACTGTTTTTGTTTTCTGTTATTTTTTTCCCCCATAGATTCTACACCTGGTCTGGCGTTCTGATTGGCTGTGGTTTCTTCCTGGAGGAGGACATTGGCTGACATGATGCTGCCATCACCAAACTGTTCTCCTTCTCCATTTCACTTCCATGAACATGGAAAGTTCTCCTGATCGTTGACCTGTTGTTGTGTCTCTGCTCTGTCTTCTCTCACCTCCAGTCGGTCGTGACAGATGGCTGCTGGTACTGAGCCCGGTTCTGGTTCTGCTGGAGGTTTCTTCCTGTTAGAGGGGAGTTCTTCTTCTCCACTGTCGCTACATGCATGCTCTGGATGAGGGACTGCTGTAAAGTCCACAACTCAACACAAGCGATTTGCTGTCGCCCCCTGCTGGTCAGGAGGAGTGAATGCTGTTAGTGATGACTCCATACAATCTGCTGGGTTTTATTTGGTACAAACTTTTTAAACTACTTTAATAATTAACTGAGATCATTGTACTAGCAATTGGAGTACATGTGATTGAACTAAAATTACTTCAAAGTGCATTGAGATGACGTTTGTTGTGAATTGGCAGTATATAAAATTGAACTTTCAAACTAACAAATGAGCCCCACCAATAAACAATATAAAAAACAAACAAAAACCCCAACAACTAATACAAGAAAGTTCAAAACCTCAAAAGTAGATACCAAAACCTCAAAAGTAGATACCAAAACCTCAAAAGTAGATACCAAAAGCTTATAATTATAACGTTAATTCACAACAATGTTGTCGAGGCATTTTACAAAAAAGTAATTTCAATTTAGTCAGATTACTATTGATCCAAGTAATCAATTAGGTTCAGTTAATTATTAAAGTAGTTTAAAAAGTTTGTACCAAATAAAACCCAGCAGATTGTATGGAGTCATCACTAACAGCATTCACTCCTCCTGACCAGCAGGGGGCGACAGCAAATCGCTTGTGTTGAGTTGTTGACTTTACAGCAGTCCCTCATCCAGAGCATGCATGTAGCGACAGTGGAGAAGAAGAACTCCCCTCTAACAGGAAGAAACCTCCAGCAGAACCAGAACCGGGCTCAGTACCAGCAGCCATCTGTCACGACCGACTGGAGGTGAGAGAAGACAGAGCAGAGACACAACAACAGGTCAACGATCAGGAGAACTTTCCATGTTCATGGAAGTGAAATGGAGAAGGAGAACAGTTTGGTGATGGCAGCATCATGTCAGCCAATGTCCTCCTCCAGGAAGAAACCACAGCCAATCAGAACGCCAGACCAGGTGTAGCTTTATAGACAAAAATAGATGCTTTATAAACAAAAGTGTTCTTTAAAAAAGAGAGGTTTAATGGAGACCAGAGACTTCATAATTCCTTTTATTTTGTAGTTTCTGTTTATTTATTTAGGATATTTTAAATGTCTTCCAGTGTTAAATGTTCATTGTAATTTAAAGTGTGAAAATGAAGATTCTTCTCTTTGGTCCTTCACTCAGCAGCTACTTTCTTTTTATTTTAATTTTCCGTTACAACGTCATAATAAATGTTGATGGAAATAATTCATCTGAGTTCCTGTTTCTCCTTTTTATTTGTGAGTTTCATCAGCTGTCCTACAGCAGCTTGATGGAGTCGGACTCCGGTACCGTCAGTGATCAGCTAAATGGGTCGGCGGTGTGTAAATAGTTTTAATGATATGCTAAGCATAACTCCTACGCTTCAGTCTCATCACTCAAAGAATGTTTTCCAATGATAATATTTAGCATTAACACAACCTGCTGTAGCTTTTGGCTTGTAAACATGACTGTAGAAGATTTAGACGGGTAGCACTGACAGACAGGGATATCTATCCACGCTAAGGTAGGAAAATCTGACAAGGTAGCACAGAGGACAGACTCTTGGTTCTGTTTGATTGATGTTCCATTTCTATTTTGGACTTGTTTTAAATGAGACAACTGGCACACCCAAATATCAATGTAATGTGTGCAAATTGTCAGTGACAATTGCCCCAAAACAGAATCCGTTACCCAGAATGCATTGCACAATGGTCCACTCCCTCCTTTAGGCGCAGTCTCTGATCCGCTTGGTGTTTGTATGCTTTTGAACCGCACAAGAGTTCACTTCAGACCTAGGTTTGTAGGATCAGAGTTCACAGCTCCCCAACCGGACTTTCTAGGCAGACGGACCAGAGTTGGGTCCAGTCCAGCTAAACTGGACTGGTGTGAATGGACTTGGAGGTTTGTAGGACTTTGCCTCCTTTGAGCCTTTTCGGATGCATCATTCGGCGTGACGTTCTCCGGGCTGAACTCGGTGCTGGTTTCCAGAGCAACACTGAGGTTGTTTTTGGTTTCAGCCTCAGTTCAGCAGAAGGCCCTCACCACCCGATAATTAAGCATCTCTGAATGAAAGAAAGCAGCGTTTGTTCCCCTCCAGCAGGAGCTTCGTGTCTTTTCACAGCGCTCGGTGTCAAACTTTGTTCCCAGCTGCTTCCACTCAGCCGTGACATTCAGACGGATGAACTTTCTGCGCCTCTCTGATTTTGTTTTTTACTTGCATTACAAACCGGACGGGACCCCACTGACCCCTCGGCCGCCGTCGCTCATTAATGTGCCGTTAGCATGTGGGAAGGACTGAACTGTTGCTCACGTTGTCCACACATACGAGTGTGAACAGTTCCTGACGTCAGTCGGCCCAAACGCTGGAGGTGTTACAGCTAACACCGAGGTAGTGGGCCGGAACCGGAGATGTACCGGGTTCTGAAAGCTTCCAGTTTTCACTCCAGCAGCTGATCAGATCTGTTCTTGTTCTGCAGTTTTAGTAATTATCTCCAACAGGTCATCCTGGCCCACCTCACACAGCTCTGTTGTTTTTCAGATCTTTCATCTCAGCAGTGATGATCAACTTTGTTTTCCCCAAAAATTCAAACCCAGACGACGTAATTAGGAAGTTTTAATGTTTTCTTCTCCCTTGCTGTCTTCTTAAGATGAAGATGAAGGAGGCAAGCGCCTCCTCAGATACTTTCTAAACAGAAATAGATTGAACGAGGGAAGCCAGAACCTTCCATTAACGTTCCCTGGTTTCTAATAAAACTGGATATTGAGCCTCTTCAGAGTTTTTGTCTCTTCGGCGTCTGCAGAGCAGCTGCAGCCGTAAACACGACGATGAGCTCTGCTGGGGCCGAGGATGCTAAGTATGCATCCCACAGGGCCGGCTTCGTCGGTTTCTACCTGCAGGCAGACGAGGATTTAAATGAGTCATTAAAATGGAGACCAACATGGTGGAAACCCACTGATCAGCTGCAATTAGCGTCAGCACAGATCCGAAACGCTTTTCTCCTGAGAAACCCTGCAACTGCTTCAGCCTGGAAAAACAGAAATATTCAGAACGAATCGCCTCACTTTACCATGAAGTTACTGAAAAAAAGTATTCTGAGATTATTTAACTTACTGAGTTTAAACCAGTTTACGTTAAGATTTCTAGGTTTTTCACTCAGAATGAAGATGCCTTTGCACTACAGTCAGGAATTGGTGCTGCAAAAATAACCTGAATTAAAGCTGAAAAACTGAAACTCAACCATCCTGCTGATTATTGTCTTCATTTTTCCATTGATTGACTTTTTTTATATAAATATTTATTAAAACCAGAAATTACTAACCAAAAATAAAACTGTCTTGTTTTGTGCTAGATCTTCTAGAAACGGAGGTTCATTTGGTCCTCATTGGGTTTGTTCCAAAGAAATCCTACAGACCACACAATAAACTAGAATATTATTGAAAAGTTCAATTATTTCAGAAACGTTGAACATTGTATAGCTTAATTAGACTATGTTTTATATTTTTGTTTCTTCTAATTGTGTTCATTTTTGCTAACAGTCAATGGAAACATAACATTTAATATCACAATATTACATCAGACCAATAAAAAAACTTATTAAAGATTAAATTCAAAAGCTGACAAACGAGACACATTGTGACATACAGTATATTCTAACTTGTTGAATGTGACTAGACAAAAACCAACCCATTTATTTTGAAAAGTTAGGTTTATTATTAATCCAGGATAAACCAGTTAACATGTATATTTATTTAAAAATTGAAATAAAGTTGATCCATGTTTGCGAAGAGGCAAAATTCTGGTTTTGGTTTCTTTTCCTGGATGTTTTTGAGTCGGACTTGATGTGAAATCTGTTGAAATTATTTGTAAGAACTAAAACCTCCAGCGGGTCGGGAACGATCAGTTCAACAAGTGGAAACAGAGACATTCAGGACTCTACTCCTCAGATTTAATGAGCCATTAAATATGGATGGAATGGAAATATGTTAATAATCCTAAATGATTGTGAAACTGAATGTGTTGCTGAAACTGGAGGATTTCTGTTCGGAGATCAGACTGGAGCCTGAATGCATCGTTAGGATAAAGCACCATAATCACTGCAGAAAAGAAAAGGTGAAAGGAGCGCAGAATAAACGGACAGACGAGTAGAACCCGGCGATGATGGAGAGATCCCAGAGGAAAAGAACCAGTGTGATGAAGAAGAGGCAGAGGAAGGGCGGCAGCGAAGGTGAGGATTTAAATAATCCATCTGCAGCTGTTTTTTTTCTGTTTCCATCTGCAGGAAGGAAGAGCCGTGATGCGTTCGCTGAATGATGGAGAGTCACTTCCCACAGCTGGGCCTCTTTGTGTCTTCATCTCACAAGCTGCACATCAATGGTTGTGAAATCTGTTTTTAATTTCCTTCTGAATAAAAGCTGCTGTCCATGAACGACCGAGTCGCATTCATCCAGTTTTTCTCAGTTCCAGTAGCTTAACTGTTAAAATTCATGTTTTATTTCTTCTCTTTGGATGAATTTTTGCTCTGACGTCCTGCAACAGGAAATGATGCAGATTAATAAACCCTGATCATTTATGCAAAGTTGAGATTTTATTGTATAAATCAGGTTTAAAGATTTTTTTTGTAATTCAGAAAAGAAAATGTGTAAACATCTTTGTTTTGTAAATCTGCTTCTGGATGAAGCAGATTGGAGTATTAATCTGATTAAATCTGAGACTTTCACCATGACAACCAGCCTCCACTGCTGCTTAAGGACCAGGTAGTTTATAATACACAAATCTATGAGATACGGGTCACCTCTAGCGGTGTACTAGGCCCATTATGTAAGGAAAAAAACGAGTAAACTTCTGCTGAAAACTTGGAAATATTGAGATTAATCTCATAAATTTTCTAGGGATAAAACGTGAAAATTTATGAGTTTGAAAAGTCATAGATTTGACTTTTGGAAATGTCAGAAATTTTTCTAGAAAATTCTTAATTTCTTAATTTTGTTTCGAGGAAATGTTTGAATTTTCAAACAAAAATTTCCAAGTATTTTCTGGAAAATTTCTGAGGTTTTTTGACAGAAATGTACTCTTTTTTTCTCTATCTACAACGACCTTAATATGCCGTCGTCATGTCCGACATATTGGTTGATTAGTTTTTTTGTGTGTTGGAACTAGAGCACTACTCCAGTTGTTGCCTTCATTGTTGACCTTTAACTTCCTGGCCTCGGTCTGAAGTCGCACCACGTTCCGGCTCATGTGACTGAAACCAAACTGTTCCACATCGGCTTCTGGACAAGACAGGAAATAAACCAGGAGCTGTAGAAATGTTTTCTGTCTGAGCTGGGAGAATAATACAGGAGTCAAAACTCATCTGTTCCTCAATTCTTCTCGTTTATGACAGAAACCAGCATAATTTTTCCATTACAGTCCGTCAGAGACTCAACCTGATGTCCATGCTCACTTTTACGCTTTCGAGTCGTTTTCCTGCGTGGGAAAACAAAGCGATCAGTGAGAGCGGCTCATTTAGCAACACGCCGGCGTTATCTCGACCTTTGGGGGAAACAAAAAGCCGCCGCTGTGTTTGGAGAAGCTGTGGCGGCGGACCGGGCTTGTTGTGTAATTAGCCGCCTCTCAGTCTGAGGAGAGGACAAACAGTTTGTGCCCAATCAGACCGCTGACTGTTTTCCACAGATGCATTAAAACCCAATTATTCTTGACATTTTTAAGCAAACTGAAGCCTGCTTGTTGTTTCCTCTCAGCTGAAATCAGACAAACTCAACGTTACCATCCAACATGGAGCTGCTCAGCTGTCGACTCGTTTATCAGATGAAGCGATCCTGACTGAATGCTTTATTGATTAGACAGCAGAGTGGCTTCGTGTCTTTCACTCCTAATGAAGCCCAGCTTTAAGAGAAGCGTTTGATTGGTCGATCGATGGAACGTCAGCGCCTTCGGACTCACTCCAACAACTGCATTAAAACCAGCAGCTGCTTTATTTCATCTGAGGAGCGTTTTGGAAATCAATCTCTGCAGCCTGTCGGCTTCCTGCTCCCTCCTCCTCTACAGCCGCTGAGGACAGAAACAGAAGATTCATGAAGAAGTTCAGCAGCGACAAGAACCGACAGTTCAGACAGTAGTGATGAGACGATGTGGACTCGGTACCAGAGGAGAGAAGTAACGCTAGACAGCAAAACATCTGACCTCAGGTCAGAGGATCCTTCATTATTACCACCGAAGAAGAATCAAACTGTAGAACTGGGCGGTTCAACCCAAAATATCAATAACATCTAATCGATACTTTAGTTTCAGATTCCCTCTTGAAATTTTAATAAACAAGTCAAAATTCTTTTTTTGTGGCCTTAATCCTCTTCTGTAAATCTGCCAGTGGAACTAAAACTTTATCAAGCCGTTATTGACTTAAATCAATTCCTTGATTTATTAGGTAACCTGTAAGTTAGTCTTATTTCAATTGTTCTAAGATGTTTCCAGTACAAACTAGAACAAAATACTTGGTAAGATTTTGTGTTTTTGCAGATATTAGTGAAACTAAAAGCTTCTTTTTGTCTCTAATTTCAATAAGTTGAAGGTAAATGACCAGATTTCCTTCATGTTGCAGCCTTTATGTGAAACATTTTACTGCAAACTGAAAAACATCAACATGAGCTGAAAACAGTTTCATGTGTTTAATATGTTGGTGTTGTGAAGCTGAAGGTCGTCTGTGTGGCCGCAGGCTGCATTTATTAAAACTGTTACTGTAACCACGGGAACATTTCTGGAGGTTCTGGACGATGGATGTCGACCCAGAAACCAGAACCGTTTCCCTGAGCAGAACTCCTGCTGGGGCCTCACAGCTGCAGAGCAGAAACTAAATGATCACAAGTTCAGCTGAACTGAAATAACTTCATGTCGGGTTTAACGGCTCGGTCACAAAATCATCAGAGACATCAGAGACAGATCTATGAAATGATAAAGCTCAGCCTCCATCAGGCTGAACTCCATCTGACTGATGAGAAAAACACAAAGCCAAATAAAACTTACCTTTTTCCCCACCAGCAGCCTGCAGGTGTAAATCAGTGGCTGCTGATTGTTGCTGATTGGCTAGAAACAAACCTGGCCTCCTCCTAAATCTGAAATGTCAAGTCAATCCGGTTTTCTTGTTTTTGAAGCATCAAAACAAGAAAACCGGATTTATTTGACACTGTTTGACTCCCCCTAGTGGTCTGGAGCACTCTCGTTTTGCAGAACAGGTTTGTTTTTACTATTTGCAGCATTTTATTTGTGGTTGCAGTCTTTTTTTGCTTACATTTATTTTGTTGATTGAAGGTGTTTGTTTCTACTTCCTGTTATTGCAGCATTTTTTGTTTACATCGTTTTTCTGTTGCATTTGGGGTTTTTCTTGTGTTTGCTGCATGTTTTCATCCGTCGGCTGCCGGAGCGCAGAAAGGCGAATTCCTCCTCCATCATACTCAGAGTTTAGGTAGAGAGGAAGCCACCAGGAAGCAGCGACTACCACTTCCTGTTTGACCTGTTTAAAGCTTTAAAAGCGGTTCCCAGCTGAGTGCAGCTCTGCTGCCTTCGCTCTGATTCCTTCTTCGGTTTCTGGTTGAGTCTTTGAAAGTTTGGATAATTATTCACCTCTGGTTCCGGAAGGAGTTTTGCTCTTTTTTTGTTATTACTTTTGGACATTTATTATGATGGGTAACCATGGTAACAATGTATTATTTTCACAACATCTTAAAAGCTGAAACAATACCTGAACTATGTTTTAATTTCTGCTCTTACAGTCCTGTTGTGTTTTAATGTCTATAATGTTTAAACACTTTTTCCCTAAATTTTTCCTCATTTATTTTTCAGGCTTTCCTCAGCCCTTAGCTGCTGTTGTCCAATCAGATTTGTTGCTGGATGCAGTAAAAATGTTTCTGATGGCAACATAAGAACACGATTTTATGTTTTTATTGACTATTTTAAAGTTTTTCCTGATAAAATCACACATTTTAAGAGTTTACTGACAGCATATTCTCACCTTTAGAGTTGATATTTTTATGACTGTATTAGGATAAATATTTCTGCGTTCTTGAACATCATTAATAATTTTAATCTGAACATGTGAAACTCTTCCTTGTTTTATAATGCAGATATTTTTTTTCCTCCTATAACTAATGTGACCAAATCATCTGATTCACAGAAATATTTCTACGTTCTCCATCTTTGCTACCAAACCCTCCTTTGGCCTCTGATTTCTGTCTGCGGTTTATTTGATGTGTTCGTCCCACTGAGGTTTTCATCTGTTTTCCTGCAGAAACAACTGAAGCTAATCTGTTGTTTTAATATTTCTCTGCAGCTTCATCTGCTCTAATCCCAATAAAGCGCAGCCTGGGAGCTCCTGTGTGTGTTCATCCTTATCTCTGCTGCCTCCTGTAAATCACACACACTCCTCTGCGCCCTTGGAAAGCAAAAGGCTGCTCTCTGGATCCATTATCGGGACGTTTTCCAATCCGTCCGGCACCAGCGCCGGGAGATCCGGCTGAGTTCTTATTAACTGTGCAGGTCGTTCCCGGCCAGCCTCCACTAAAAATGATTGGTGGCAGAATCAGTTCGCTTGTTAGGGACCTTCACAGGCCAGAACCGCGAGCTGCAGCCATTCCAGCTCAGAGGAAGATAAAGCAGCTCATCTAAAGTCAGGATGTCGGCCTGCAGAACCTGAAAACAGCTTCAGGTTCTGTAGGTCAAAGCAGCAACACAAAATCAGATTTCACATGTTTCCTTTCACAGAGCAACATGGCTGCCATTCAGTGAAACTCTAAATGATGCAAAAGACGAAGAGAAATGATGCAGAGCTCGGGATAAATGAGCTGTTGTAGGTACAGGGGGATAAGAGTTCATTTCTGTCAGAAAACAGAAATTTTCTAGAAAAGAGAACTAGAAAATTTCTGAACTGCAAAAGTTGAAAATTTGCTAGAAAAAAAATGTCATTGAGATTTTTCTTGCAGATTTATACCTTTCAGACTCAGACATTTCCTTGTTATTGTCTAGAAACTTCTGAGATTAAACTCAAATTTTCTGAGTGTTTTAGTACAAATTTAATTCTTTTTTTTATATCTACAACGGCCCTAAGACGCCTAACTAGGACGGTGTGGTGAGAAAACAAATGAAACACAGATTTAAGACAGAAAGAAAACTTTTCCTTTCTGTGGCAGAATATTTTTATTCTCATACAGAAATAAGTAAATCAACTTTCCAGAGCTAGATGTGCTTCACTCTCCACTGTTTCCATCCATCAGGACAGAAACGTTGAATTTTTCTGCCCTGCAAGTGAAATTTATTGTGCAGAAAAATGGATTGTAAAGAAAATGCACCAAAACAGAAACTCTCAAAGAAACAATTGAAAAAAAAAAAGATCAAAATGAATACGTATAACAAATCATCATGCAATGCTAATGCTAACAAGCTTAAACCCTGGAGATGGCCAGTCTGCTGCTGGTTTTATACTGGAAGCAACTCCTTCAGGAGAAACCATTAATAACTGGAGTTCAGTCACTATAGAAATATTACAAACAATCAAAATTCTTAGAATAATTAGCAGTTATTAGGTCTGTTAATACAACTATGATGTAATTCAATTGTTTAGTTGTATCTGTATGCATTTATTGGGGCCTGCAATAGCAATGCATAGGAGATGGAAGGTATTTATTATTCTACTGTCAGTAAAATCTCTTCATTATTACTGGGGCTGTGAGCAAGACGGTGCGTTAGCATCAGCCTTAATATCAATGACAAAGAAATACACTTTCATTTTTCTGTAAAATTCACCAACTGAACAATTCTTGTTAAGTACTATAATATCAGTAGCATTTCAAAAGAGCAGAAGAAACCTTAGGATTTTTGAATAATAATAATATTTGTTGTTAATCTGTTGCTAAGAGATGAGCGCAATTTAAACGAATCATAAAGCAGTGCATTAACATTAGCATTAGCACGGCCAGAATCCTTCACAATAAAGAACAAAATAAAGTCAGCATCATTGTTCTGTTAGCTGCTTGTCTTTATTGTTGAAGACATTTATCTGAAGACATGGGTCGCCCCATGACAAAACCATATTATTTTAAAAAGCACCAAACCCCAGGTCAGGTCAAAGGTCATGATTCAACAGTAAGAAAAGACAGAATATAGCCTTTACAGTCAGAACGCTGCCGACCCAAAAGAACACAAAGACCCGTCTGAGATTTATTAAAAAACATCCTGATAATCCTCAATACTTCTGGGAAATATTCTGTCTGAAACTAAAACTATGATCTGAAACTATTCATAACCCTGGAGATGGAGCTATTATAAAACCAAAAGTGATATGTTTGCTAAAATCTAAACTATAAAAGTAAAAGTTCAACCTCTGATGGATTTCTGTCAGTCTCATCAGAAGAGAATATTATGAGGACTGGCTGTACCTTTCCTTCATGAACAGGAAGAAAAACTGAGCTTAGTCTCTGATTTGTCAGCTAAATGTCTCTAAGTTCTCCTCCCCTCCATATATCCAATCTATTTAGTCCTGAAAAACTGCTGATTTCCTCCTGAATCTCTGACAGTAAACGATGCTTGTTTGAAAGCTAATTACTGTGAGTGGCTGCCTGAGGCCGCTCACTGCGTCGCTTTAAAACATAATCAGATTAAATGTTTTTATTATTCCTCAGCTCGGAGGATGAGATTCACATCCGCTGCTCTCATCTGTATCACTCAGAAATGTTCCAGATCCTCCGTCCTGTTATGGTCAGAACGGGTCAGAACATGTGAACACGTCTGTTTATCAGGTAGCATAATGACAACCTGTGTCCGCTCTGCTGGACTCGGACTCATTCCAGCAACTCAACACTTTAAAACGAGGCTCTGAAGGTAAACTGATGATACAGAGGAGGCTGGCAGGGTGAGAGTGAAATTAATCACTGATGCAGCAGAAATACTATTGTGGTTCTATTCATTTAATGCAGCAAATTAGAATTACCAACATACATTTTGCATAATGGAAACTAACTGAAAAAAATCACATTTTACATGAAAAGTTTTGGCGTAAGGATGAGGTGGTTTTTCAGCTGTGTATTTAATTATGTGTATTTCTCCACTGCAATGGAAAAACTTTTTTCACAGCACATGTCACATGATCAACAACTGGATGTTACTACTGGAGGAAACAACAAGGAAGATGACAGGAAGTAGTGGAGGACTCAGTATTTATGGTCTGGCAGTGATGATGTGTGGGTGTATGTAAATTTGTGGTTCCAGCTGCAGAGTATTAGCCAAACAAAGTCGATCCAATGAGCCTTCCTCATCCTCATGCTGAATTCATATTTTAATGTGAGGATTAAAGGATTGATGCTCTGGGGGAGATGATTATTTAATCACTCCGTTTCTTTATAGACTGGAAGAAATAAACAGTTTCTAGTTTTATGGTCGTTTTATTTTAATGTGGAGAGATGACAGATGTTCACCAGCCAGTTTTTCTAAGTTCTAGTTAAATCTCTAATGACTGAAGGAAACATTTTCTCATCAAATCCTCAGCGTCTCCTCTGACTCTAAAACTTTATCTTCAGGTCTAAATTATTACACAAACATTTACTATTTATGTTTTCATCTTTTAATATTTACTTACAGATGTTTTTTATTCGTAACATTCAGTTTACCATTTATATTGTTTAGAAAATGGATTAAATGTAAAGAGACATTACTTTACCTTTGTAATGACTAAGTTAACAGTTGATTTAAATATAGTTTGGAAGGTTTTCTTCTCTCACTGAGCTGGAGAAGTTTTAATGTTTTAATTTTGTAAACTTTTCTATGAAATTTATATTTAAAACTTTTGCTTCAAATCTAAACAGTATAGATGTTCAATAACAGCAGGAAATCTCTACCAAATTCAGAATATTAAGACTAAAACCAGAGTATAAATCAGAAGAGGAGACTCTTTGTGGCTAAAGTCCATCCCAGCTGGATGAGAAGGTGAGATGGAGCCAAACTACCAGCAAACATCGTTTTTTTTCTTCTTTTATCTCTTTATCTCATCCAGACGTTGCTTCAGCATTTAAAAATGAGAATTTTAAAGACTTTGGCAATGGGTTGAGTAGGAGTCGCTTCCCTGGGCCTCATGAACATTTCGCTGCCTGGATTCCTGGCCAGGCTGTCGGATCTAATGAAAAGATATGAAGCACTCCCATATCTCCAGTTTACTGTTCAGTCCATTTCCAGTTCAGACGGTAAATCCCAGGCATTGCTGTTTCACAAATGGCTGTGAATGTATGAGCTGCTGCAGCTAAATCAAAGTTAAATTACACTTCATGCACCTTAGAAAAAGGTTTTCTCCTCTTTGATGCTCTGTGAGTTCACAGTAATAACTCTGTTAGGAAAGGAAGGAAAAATAAAAGATGGAGGAACAGCTGTGAGGCAAATAGTCCTGAAAAATGAGCACAATCTTAATTAGATGCAACGAAAATAAAGCACAAAATATGCATGCTGCAGTACTTGGTATTTTATATGGATGTTTCACTTTGAAGTTCCCTTTCAGTTTGAATTTCATTTTACACCCATTAAAATGTATAAAAAATGTTTCAAAGTATTGGATTAAATGCTATTTAAATGTTCATCATGTTATCAAACTTTGAGCTCGCTTTAAAGCAAACAAGTTCCTTCCTGTTCTAATTAATCCAGGCGTTCCTCAGGGCTTTGCACTCAGACCTCTAATCTTCATCTCATACTGTGATGGTTTCCCATTTAATTTAGAAACAAATAATTCACCAAACCTGCAATGAGATCCCACCTTAAAGTCTTACAGGCACCAAACCAGGACATCACATTGTTCCAATAATCAGCTTTAGTGGATTTCTGTTAAATCCCTAGAAAACAATCTTCACTCCTTTGCCTTTCCATCCCGTTGTAGAACCTCATCGCTCCCTTCCTCAGGATCTGCAACCCAAACTCTCTGGAAAGTTTTCTCTGTCCTTCTGAGAAATTTATCATCCCTGAATAAATGTAACAACAACCTGCAGCACCTGAAGACCGGACACTAGTTCAGTAATAAACTCCTTACTTGGTGTTTTACAGTCTGCAGATAGTAAAGAAAGTTCATGTTTTATTATGCTGCTCAGTCGCGGTGCAAAGCTTTTCCTCCTGCAGTCCACAAATAATAAAAAGTGAACACTTGTTATTTTTCCTGGTGATTGATCATCTCAGAAACTGAAGAACTTTTTTCCTCACAGAGATTACTTTTATCAGGAGAAAATAGTCTGAACTAAATCTGATAGGTCTGCAAAGTTATTAATGTAAGGAGAAAAATAAATAGAACCAGTTGTTACTGCAGAGGGGGGAGTAATGAGATTCATATTTCATTTATTTGTTTAACCCAACATTGTTTTTGATATTTTCTTTCTCATTGGTTTAACCTTCCACCTTCATTCAACTGAAACTGGAGAAGGAATAAAAGACAGAAATGATTCTGGTTGTTTAGCCTGATGTAAGAGAAAAATGGGCTTTCATTTTGCAAAAATGATATTTTCTCCACATTATTCATTCGTACATAAATGCCAAAGTTTCGCACTAAATATTTAATTGGCAAGCTAAATATTTGGTGAGAAACTAAATATTTCTAAAAATATCTAGCTGGCTAACTAATTAGTTGGTTGCTAAATATTTAGCTCTAAACTAAATATTTAGCTTGCTAAGTTTGAAGCTAAATATTTAATGTGCAAATTGAATATTTAGCCTGCTAAAAATGAATATTCATTTTCCCTTTTGACAGGCTAAATAACTCAAAGTATTGTTGGTAATTCGACTGTATAAATGTCCCCCCCCCCCCCATATGAGTTATACTAAAAAAGCCAAAGACCAAGAGCTCCATCTTGGTTCACTTATGATATAAAACACTAACATTTGGCAGAAGACAGAAAAACACCAAATAAATATGATTATTCAGAAGGAAAATTCAAAACATAAAGATGTTAAGAAATCTCTTCCACTTGGTGTGAATAATTTTTATTCGTCTTTGCTGATTCTTAAATGGTTTTCTGCCACCCAGCTGATCTTCCTCACACCCAGAATCTGACCTTGTTCATCACATTTCATCCTGAAACATCTCCTGTTGATGAGCTGCTGTCAGTTACGTCCAACACTAACGCATTAATCATCCGAGAGAAGAAAATATGTTCCTGATTGTGAATGTGAAGCTTGCAGCCTGTGGCTCCTCAGCTCCATCCTGAAGGTGTGAATCTGATCCGGCTCTCATTAGTCAGCAGGTTGAGGTGGTGAATACTTCAGCTGTTCTCTCCAGAGATTATCCACATTATCTCACACTCCATGAACCTAATCTGATCTGCTGCTGCAACAGTTTTTACTTTACTACATTTTCAAAAGAGCATCACAAATCAGAGCATTAGATATTCCAGAGCCATTCTGCACACATTTACAAATGAAACAGGTTCCAAAGTGATCGATTCGGCTTTTATTCTGCTCTGTTTACACTTTCCATCTTTTAATGAATCAAGTAAGCAGTAATTAATCATTTTGCCTGGTTGTTTGTTGGAAGCCGGCCATCTGAAGCAGCTTGGGTTTCCTTTGTGATAAGGGAACTATTTCAGGAGCCGCTCTTAAAAACTGATTTATGATGCAAAGCTACATTAGCACACAGCAGGGGGCAAGCTCAGACGTCACTGCTGCATTTTACATTTTGTGTTTGAAGAACGAAATCATTATGGAGAGAAATGTGAAAATGTTTGAAGTCAATAATTCCTTAATATTGAGAACGAATTATTTCTCGTTCAGCTGGAATATTATTTTACTTACAAGAAGACATTTTTTTTCATGTTATGAATAAATAATCTGACGATACAACTGGATATTTTTCATCCATATGAAGCAATAATTGCCTTTAAACCTATAACTTGCTGAACAGTTAGTTTTGTTTAATGTGCTGAGAAAGTTGCAGCAGAAACCAGACTTTGTTTATCCAGCGATGTGATCCGATCTTCAGAACCCAGTGAGTTCTGAGCAGAGTGAAGGTCTCTCTCTCTCTCTCTCTCTCTCTCGCTCTCTCTCTCTCTCTCTCTCTCTCTTGCTCTCTCTCTCTCTTGCTCTCTCTCGCTCTCTCTCTCTCTCTCTCTCTCTCTCTCTCTCTCTCTCTCGGCGGGTTAATCAGGGCGAGCGAGGCGTTGCTGTGTGTTTCTCTCGACTTCACTGAGGTCAGATTTCCTTAATGAAAAGTTTCAACGTGCTGAATGAATTCCTGCTGCTGGTTCTGATCCAGTCACTGAGGTTCTGCCTGCGTGGGACTTCCTGCTCCAGCTCACCGTCTCTTCAGCTGCTGGAGAGGCTGCAGGTCAAAGGTCATTCGCAAGAGCTGCCGCTGCTGATTTCTTTGGTTGTTTGAAGTGTCAGCAGCTGTTTCCATGAACCATCAAACTGAGCAAACTGGAAGCACAACAATATATTTTCTTAATTCTTAAATCGCCTATTTTGAAAGACAAGCTTTTCAATAAAAAGTTTTTGCTATAGGATGAGATGGATTTTTCAGCCTCATTATGATGTATTTTGAACATTTTCACATCACACAAGTCATGATTAACAGCTGGCTGTTACTCCTGGAAGAAACGACGAAGAAGACAACAGGAAGTGGAAGGAGGATGATGGTTTGCTTTTGTTTTTTTCTTCCTCCACCAGAGCATCACAGCCTCACAGCTCACAGAGTTTTATGTCATTCCAATGTGTTGAATCCATAACTCTTCTGTAAAATCACCAACTACAGTTTCCCCAGATCGCCGTAAACGTAGCCGCTCCCAAGTAGGCGGGGCTTGCTGCTCCAACGTCTCTGATTGGCTGATAGATGATGAGCTCAGTCATGAATATATGTCATGTAAATGTTTGCATCCATTGATTTTTTTAATGACTAATTGTGTGAACAAACTTATTCATGTCTGATTTTAATTGTATTTCTTATTTAATGGAAATAACACAAGTTCAAAATTGTTTATTTTTTTGACATTAGCAGAATACAGACAAAGATTTGATCACATTTATGATGGAAACGCAGATAGAGACACAATCTGCTCAAACATATTTCTGAACGTTTTGCCATTTTAAAAGCTTCAGTTTTAATTCAGTTTATTCCATTGATGCTGTTTCACAACAAATCTCATCTTGAGGCACCTTACAAAAAAAATCATTTCAGTTCAGTTCTACAAACATTTCAATAATCCTACATATTAAACATTAAACTCAATTTGTTATTCAAATTATTTAAAAAGTTTCCATCCAGCAGGTAGCAGCATTTATTCCTCCTGGACGGATCAACTGAAAAAAGTCACTTGCTTTCTGTGATTGACTTTACAGCAATCCCTCCTACTGAGCATGCATGTGGCGACAGTGGAGAGGAAAAACCATTTTTATCAGGAAGAAACCTCCAGCAGAACCAGAACTAGAACGTGGCTCACTACCAGCAGCCGTCTGACACGACCGACTGGAGGTTTGAGAAAACAGAGAAAATAAACAAGAAGAAAGAGAAGAACTGATGTAGGATTATTTTATATGTTCATAAAATATAAGGAGTTAATGTCAGGAGAGAGAGAAGGTAAAAAAACATCTGGATTTTATGTTGTGCTTTAGCTACTCTGACCTCAAAGATGTTATGATTTAATGTAAGTAATTTTAACAAAGGCACAGTTTCACTGAGTTATTACATGGCCGTTTAATTTGACCCTTTTAGCCTCCCGTAGAGGGATTTCTCTCTGCTTTAAGCCTCCAGTGCAACAAACAGATGAGACAGTAAACATCTATCATCCTCATGCTGAGCTCAAACCAGAATCTACAGCCGAACAATTGTCTCCATATTTTGTCCTTCCTGCTGGAGCAGATTATGATTCAGAAATAAATCCTGATTAAATCGATATGAGCTGCAGTTCTGCTCATCCTTCAGCCGCACAAACGCTCCAGCTCACCCAACAACGCCAGGCGTGAACTCAATAAACCGGAGTCAACATGGATCCTTCTCTTCCTCACGTCCTCCTCTTCCTCCTCTGGTCTCCATCAGACGCTCCGCCGGGACTCAGACTCAGAATGAATCACAATCTTTTCCACTCTGGATGTTCCCAGTGGGCTTCTCTCTCAAAGTTTGACCTTTCAACACTTGTGATAAACAGATCATCTGTAAGAACTCACAGGTTCAGAGGTCAAAGAAAAACTTTTCGTCGACTCCGAAACGTTCCTGCAGATTCTCCTTCCTCATAAAAAGGTTTTATTGGTCAAAACTCCACAGAAAGTGTTAATAAGAGAAAAAATTGAGAAAGAATCGACTTCCTGCTTGTTCTAATTCCACTGATGGGTCAATTATAAAATGGCAAGTAATCTGCTGGTCCGGTTGGTGAGGTGTGAATGCTAATCGACCTCTGACCTTTGGTCCTCCAGACCCCGGTCTGAGTTCGGTTGAAGTGAACTCTGGTTCTGTTTGAATGCATATATGAACCCCAAGCGGATCGTAAACCGCTCCAAAACCAGGAAGTGGACTACAGCCCAGGGGATTCTGGGTAATACAACCAAAACAAACATGTTAGCCTAGCGCTAGCAGGAGAAACGACTGAAGTCTGATGCCTCCATTTTGTTTCCATTTGGTGAAGGAAGTTGCGCTCGGTGTCTTCAGAAGTTTGTGTGTTGTTTCCTTCAGTGGTTCTTGGCGCAGCGCCCCCACAGGCCAGGAGGGGAACAGGTTGGTTTGACTCAGAACCACAGCAGCTGGAGGTGGAGCAGATGATGGAGTTTTGATCTCGAACCAAGTCTACCGGATTATAAAGGGGGAAAAACTTCCTTAAAGCTCCTCAGAAACTCAACAAAGTAAAAAATGATCTGACCTGAAAGGTTTTCCTGCTCAGGAGAAGAAACGTTTAATCAGTCAGAGCGTCCTGCTGTGCAGCAGCCTGGAGGGACGATGAGGAGTTTGGAAGTTTTCTGCAAACTAATGATTTCATAAAGGAAGTGATAAAACCTGGACCTTAACAGTTCCTGCTTTGCTCCAGTGGTGATGATGCGTCTCAGTGCTGCTGGGACGCTGCAGATCCCTGGAGCAGAAACCGGGCCGGAGCGGGTCTCCATCAGGTCCAGCTGGACGTGATGCTGATGGAGGAACCACTGGCTCTTTTCTATCTGCGGCTGGCAGGCTGCTCTCTGAGCCTTTCTGCTCTGACGCTGTCATGTTTCTGCTGCTGACGCTCCGGCAGCGGTGAGCAGAGACGAGTGGATCTGCAGAGAATTACACGGCGGAGCTTCGTAATTACACGGTTCCAGCTGGGTTCACTGTCGCTCTGAGATAATGAATATCACAGGATCATCCTCCAATTCATCAGAACAAACACAAACTTTTAATCAACAACTTTTGCCCTCCTCAACAGAAACATGGCTGAAGATGAGACACCAGGAACTTTTCTTCCTTTATCTACATCACATTAAAAACTTTTTGATTGCTAAAACAGAAAATTATTTATAAATCTGACTGATTCACACTTCCCCTGATTTCATCTTTTCTTTCTTGTTTTTCACACTTCAGTGTTTCAAAACTTCAAACCTGCTTTAATATTAGAAAACATAAGTAAACATAACATGCAAAATAAATCAAGATGTTTGTTATGAAATAAAAAAGATTATTGCCTCGATTGTGTTGCCTTTAGCAGTAGCAACTGCAGTCATGTGTTTGAGTCCTTTTTAAGTTATGCCACGCATTGACTTTGACTAGGCCGCTCCAAAGTCGTCTTCAGCCAATCAGAAGTTGGTTTCAGCTTCACAACATGAACAGATGTTGAAGGTGATTCAGAGCGAAATTCCAGCAAGAAGAAGAACAGATTCTGGTTCATTTTCTCTTCTTTAGCTTTTTCTTTTGGACCGAAACTTCAAACGATGTACTGACCCTACCTTTGGGTCAGAGCTACAGGAGGAAGTGTGAACTCGACTGGAACCAGAACCTCCATCCAGAGTCCAGCTAACTCTGCCAAAAGCAAAGTAAAAAGCTCCAGATATGCAGCTGTGTAAAACGGATCATAAAGTAAATTTTTACTGAGGAATCTCTTAATGAGACGTGAGTTTGAATCAGCCAAAAGCAGAAAAGTCATTTAAACTCAACAATGTTCAGCATTTTTCCTCTCACCATCAGTCACTGAACCTCAGACACTTATCGATCGCTTTGGCTTTCAGTCCCACACTGTTTCCATTAAAGCTTCACATATTTATTTATTCCTGCTAACTTCATCATCTCTGAGCAGCAAACTTTGCCAAGAAGCTAAAAATAAAGCAGAGGAGTGAAAAGCATGTGGCAGGGATCAGTTTAATCAGAACCGTGAGCCGGGTTCTGACTGCTTATCCTGCTCATTCCTGCTTTATCAGCTCCAACAGTCATCCTGCTCACTGGCTGCAAGTCTGCAACAATTCAAGAGTTACTGATGAAATCTGGTTTCAGTCTGACGAGTTAAACCCCCAGATTAGTGGCGGCTAAATCAGCCGACTGATCGGCTACATCAGTCTGACCTGTTAGCCTGATGCTGTTAGCGTGTTAGCCTCTGAATTAGCAGTAAATCTCTTAAAGCTTCACATGTGAAACCCTGAAAACAGTCCAGGTCCTCCTGGAGAGGCTCAGCTTCACACAACTGTCTGACTGGATCAGAACCGCCTGCAGAACCTTCCCATGCTGACGACGCAAACATACAAACACGAGTGTGAAATACCAACCATGGCTCACATCCAGGCTCTGCAAATCACCAAGAAAACACTAAACGTCTTATCACAACAACCTTTTAAACATTGTTTACATGGAAGGTATATTTCAGCGGTTTGTAGGATTAAATTTGAGTTTGGAGACAGATTTACTGAATAAAAGCCATTAAGATATGCTTGAGAAACCGTGAGATTAGATTCACTAAAACCCTCAGTAAACAGAACATCTGATATGATCTCTCTCTCTCTCTTATTCTTACTCTTTCCTTTTGATACTTTTTTCCAAAGAAGCATCTATTTCCTGTTTTTCTATGACTTTAAATAATTCATGTGTTAATGGTCAGTTTTTGACCGTTGAAAACGGACAGAAATAGAATCTGTTCAGCTGAGAGGGTTTGTTCAATCTGCCAGAAAAAACAAAGCAAACAAAATATTAAAACTTAATAGAGAAGAAACAGAAGAATCCTTTTAGTGACAACGTTTCATAACTCCTAATTATTTTCTGAGAATTTCTGAAAAAATTCTAGCAGTTTTTTATATTTTTGTATTTCATTTTGATCCCTGCTGCTGCAGCCAAAGAGCTTAAAATACTCCCAGTCGGTTTTTGGTGTCTGGAAAAAAAACATTTCAAAAACCTTCCAAATCAGCAGGCACTGCCCGTTACCTAGCAACCGCAGTAAAGCCCAGGCCATTACCTAGCAACCGCAGTGAAGCCCAGCCAGTTACTTAGCAACCGCAGTGAAGCCCAGACATCACTGAATGAGGCAGGAGATCCAGGAGGACGGGATGTAACTACCGGAGTCTGGGTCAGAGTCTGATTTTCTCTTGACCCATCAGAGAGGAGGCCTTCATAGAGACATTAGGACTTCTAAAGCCTGAACTTTAACTATGCAGCTACCTGCCTTCTGTTGGGGGAGATGATGATGAGCCACATCTCTGGACACCTGCAGCCAAACCCTGGACATAAACAACCAAACAGTAAATCTGACTCATTTCCACAGATGCAACTGAACAAATGGGAACAATTTATGTCTTTTGGGGGGAAAGTGGACACAAAAGGGAGCAGTTTTACTTGTAAACCACCTTGAGATCAATATGGTTTCAGTCTGATGATTCATTAATAAACTGTATTGAGTCGGTTTCCTGTTTTCATTGACGACCAACAGATGAAAACTGGAAAAGATCTGAATCTTTTCTGCTGAATTCAGACTGAAGGACAGAGAACAAGGAGCGACAGACACTTGACTTCTGAACATAATTACCACAGAAAACCACAAACAATGAGCTGATTCCTCAGACGACCTCTTGTGATGGGATAAATGTAAAACAGTAATTTCACAGATGCAGAGTAATTAAGTCCAATTATCCAGGTGCCAATTAACACAACAGCACGGACCAATTAGTGTCTGCTCCGTTCAGCTAATGTGCAGCAGCAGAAACTCTTTAACAGCTGTGGCTTTGTTGTCTGCTCAAACATTTACATGGATTCCTGTTAAAGCACCACCATGTGTTTCCACCTTCAACAGGTTGTTCCCTCTGGGTGACTTCATTTCCTCCTCACTTCCCTGTAAAATCCCAAAATGTTTTGGTGAAAACCTGCAGGCGCATTATCAGCCGTTTATTGGCTGAAACAACCTCAGTGTGAACTCAGCAGAGACCAACTGATCTCTTAACGGTCAGAGAAAAAAAACAGCTGAAGCCGTCAGCTGCTGAACTGAGCTGCAAAAAAAACAGCAGACCTGGGATCAGACAGGCGGCGGACTGACCATCTGGCATTCCAGCAAATCTCAGAAGAAGAAACAAGCTGTTCTGAACACGCAGATGAATAATCATGCAGATTTGGAGTAATGAATGTGTCCATGGCGGCTCTGCGGCTCACAGAGGGCAGTTTAAACCAAACTGGAGCCAGGCGGATTATAATCGGACAGAATCTGTTTATGCCTCATTAGACTCAGATTTAATTTAATAACCGTCTTTGTAATTTCCTACAATATGCAGAAAAACAAAGACTGAGACGTAGACCTGGTGCCATGGCGATCAGACGACCTCTGGTGCAACGACAATTAAAAAATTACATAAAAAATAAAAATGATGCAGATTTAATTATGCAGATTTAAAAGTTTATTACTTCTAGTGTCAATTTTTGTGGAAATTTAATGCAAATATTGTAGTAATAAACTGTTAAAGCCCTAAGATGTTAGTATGTCTAAACAACAGCTGCTTTTTAAAGTTATTAAGAGTCACTGTGGAAGGTCCAAAGAGCCACTTATGGCTCCGGAGCCGCAGGTTGAAGACCCCTGCTCTCCAGGCGGGTTAAAATAAAATGAAACCCTTTAAAGATTGAATATCCTGTTAAATATTTTATGATTTCTGCAGCGATGGCCGCTCAGGTTGTAGTTTCAGGTGAAGACAAGCTGAGATATTTTGTGACTGATGTAAAAAGTTCTTCATGTTCTCATCACCATAAACCAACTCAGGAAAAGCAGATCTGACAGATTAGATGCTCATGTTGTCGGTGATTAATTTGTAAAATGTAAGCAGAGACAATAATGTCTGCAAACCGCCTCAACATGTAAATTTATGACATATAAACGTATGAACTGAACTGAAAAGTGTAGATGAAAGTTTACATGTTTGCACAGCCAATAACTGAACATCCAGTGACTCCATCTGGGTCCTGAGTGTCACTAAAACTTTAAAACGTCCGTATGATGCCTGACAATGTGTTTCCTGTTAATACTGAGCTTCCAGAGCAGAGTGATTCCTGGCAAAATGAAAAGCATCAGCGAGGAAAGATTGGTAATTAATACTCCTGTCATGATGCAGCGTTTGGACAGCAGCACTTCTCAGGGTAAAAAAATAATTAGTATGTTTGTAACTGTGAGTCAAATGTGGCTTGGACTGCTGAAGTTGAAATTAGAGCTGAAGAGGGTTAGCTTTAAAAACTGAAATGACGCCTGCAGCTGTTATCCAGTTCAGCTCGTCTGACTCTGAGCGTCATTACAGCCCAGTTCTCCTTCAGAGAGATCCAGACATTAGTTGGCTAATACTTTGCTTAATTACGCAGAAGAATAATTACTAACATTTCTTAAATGACATGTAAATGTCAGTTTTAATTCCAACATTCAATAAAAATGCCAAAGTGAACAGATGTGTACATCTGGCAGAAACTGCAGCTCCGCCATTTCTAATTAAAACTACTGCTGTAAGATTTTCAGAAACTGTGACAGGACGTCTTTGGTTGCATCTAAAGACCAAAAGATACTGAAAGTGTAACTGAAACCAAAGACACTTTACTTTACTTTACCTGACTTGTTGTCAGGATAATATGACTAGAAGATTTCTGAAGCATGTAAAGGTGGTGCAGAAGAACTAGGGAACTAGGATGTTGATGTTCTGTGCTGTTTTGTAGTTTTCCTGTAGTTTGATGATGGCAGCAGAGGAAGTGAACAAAGCCGTTGGGTTCATGTTGGCCATTCTTCCAAACACTGAGCAGCTAAACTCAGAGCAAGAGGAATGCTTAAGACATTTTTATTGCTGGCAAAGACGTTGTGTTTACACAAGATGTCTGCTTGGCTCAACATTAGCAGTTGGGTAAAATCAGATCCAATCATTTAAACTTCAACAGAATCCAGGCCTCCAGCAAACAATCAGTTAGTTTTTCAGACCCTCCGGATGAAGCAAAGCGGAGAACAAGGGTCTGTTTTTACCAGCCTGTGTTCCTGATCAGGCCTCAGAATCAGTCTGTTGTACAAGACAAGTCAACGATGTTCTCCAGAAATTTAGGGATGACTGGAGGGAAACGTAGAGAAACTCAAAGAGAACCAGGACCAGAACCAAGGGTTTAGATTTACCACAAGTTGAGGACCAACTGGCAACAAGAGAGCGATCATCTTTATACCAAATGCCATGTGTTGCAGTATTCTTAGATCATATCGTTATTTAATTCCGCACCTTTCTGCTGATGGCCTTCCAGCTCATCAGCTTTGTGCAGATCTACCTTCATGACCCTGATGACCTTTGGCAGCAGTTTGGTGGAAGAAACTGATTCTCTAGACGGTTGTACTTCATATACATAACCTGATGAGTAGTTTTAGATCACACTTCAAATGATTTTGTCCAATCATGAAGTTTCTGTAGTGCAACATAAAACACAAATTTACCCAGCAGACCTGGGAGAAACTCAGCAGCATAAAGTGACGCTGCATGAATCAGACAAAGAAACCAAAATAGGAGCCGGAGGTTGGGAGGTGGTGCCTCTAACAGGCGACCTCCAAAAAGAAAAAGCATAAATGAGAAAACTTCTTCCCACAAACAAGAAGTGAAAGTGGCTTGAGAGAACAGTCCCTCTCTTTCTGGGTCTGGCAGCAGACCAAGCGGTTCTGTCCAATTACCAGAGCCGTGAAGAGAAAAGGTCACTGAGTATCTGGAGAAGCTGCTGGTTTTTATTTTATGGCCTCATCTGTCTCTGATGAACAGCCTTCAGAGAAAACTTCTTCCTCTGGAAAACTTCAACTTTAAAGACTTTGGTCCAAACTGATGACAGGGTAAAATGAACCTAATTAAAGCACAATCAGCAGGATTGGCTGTAAACATGACACTGACTGACATTGACAGGTTTAACCCATCTCTGGCTCTGCTCTCAGAAAAAGGTCATAAAAACCTGACAGACGACGGGTAGAGGAGGCTAAAGTATGAAGGTTTGTTCTGAAAACATCTGAGATATTTACCAGCCAAACATCAGGAACTAACAAGGACTTTAACAGGGACGCTTTGATTAAAAAATCCGTTAACGTCTGATTGGATTAAGACCAGATTTATCCCATTAATCCTTCCTTCTTTTCTTTTATATCACTGATATAAATCAACTCACACCTTCTCAAACATGTCATCAATGGCCGAGTGATAACATCACCTGACCGGAGTCAGCACAGATTAAATCCAGAAACTTGGATTAGCTCCAGCTGACAGGCGACCAATCGGATTTATTCTGAATAATTTGAATAAGATAATAAGAATAATTTGTTCTGACTCTGGAGGTGATGATGAACGTCTGGAGAAACTCTGCTCCTCTTGTCATCCTGAACTCTGTTTCCTGTGGATCATATCAGCACTGTTCAGAAAAAAAAAAAAACTTCATTAGCATCTCTGCAGACCCCACACATCCTGGACACAAACTGTTTCACTAAAACCGTCCACCAGAGATTCTGATGGAAAACCTTCAGCCAGAGGAGTCAGCTGAGTCACAAAATAACCTTTCCTTTATTAAAATCGGTAAAATATCGTCTGTAATGTATATTTTTGTACATATTGTTTCTTTATTTTTTATTGCACTCATTACTTTATGCTGTGAGTCTGAGAAGCTGAAAGCTGAACAATGTTGGCCAATAAATCTGATTCTGTTCTGTGAATATTGCTTAACTTTGGGCAATAACAGCAGATAAAGACTTTCTTTAGAAATACATCACTGTGACTGATTGTGGTCATCATAACTTCATATGAAAAGAGTTTCTGTTATTTTCATTTCACCCTTTCTGGAGTAAAAAATCAATACAGTTTATAACAGCACAGTAGACTGGTACATTTCCAACCAGAGAGAAACAAAGACAGATAACCTGAAGAGCTCCCGTGTCCCCAGGCTTTAAATCCAAGGCCAATAAATTCTGCTGTTTTTGAAGAAACTCCGAAGAAGTTCAGTGTTTTTCACAGCGGATTCACATGTAAACATGACTGATCTGTTTCTCTCCCGTTTCTCCAGCTGTGACAAGGATCAGCTCAGCTGCAGGACCGAGGAGGAGGAAGAGGAGGAGCGTTAGCCTGAGGAAGAGCAGAGGAAACTCTGAACTGATTTATATGAATCCACTTTAACTCTGAATCACTTTCACTGCGTCTATAAAGTTTGAGCTGCTCTGCTTCCAGTTCAGGTCCGTCCTGTTTGACTGAGTCAGCAGAAATGTTTCTGCCTGCTCGTCTTCAGAGTGGCTTCAGTTCTGACCGGGTTCTGGCAGCCTGCAGCCATGCATGAGATATAATCTGAAACCATATCACAGCAAAATAATGAGATGGATACAGAGCTTACAACGCCGTCCTGTGACTGTAAATAGGTCGCATGTTTGCATCAGAGATGGGATTGTGAATCTAAACTTTTCTTCTATGAATCACTTTAAGCTGTAAGATGATGAACAGGAACCAGAACATTAATGAATCCATTAATCCAGGCTGGAAACCAGTTCATTTATCAAACATTCCTGTTTTATTTAATGGTCTAATTGGTTTTATGGCTGTGAGAAGAAAATCATCCTAACAGATTAAATTTACTGAGTAAGAAGAGAATAACGTACAGAATAACTCCTCACACTGTTTCCAAACATTCAGTTACTGAAACAAACTTTTCAATAATATTCTGCTTTATTGAATATGAACGTAATCATGACATAACCATGCTCAGAAGCAGCTCTGAGAGGTCGACCAAGGTCACGCTCAGCGGCTCAGAGGAGGACGGCATCCTGGGAAAAATAAATGTTTTCATTTACAGTAATAAATATAAAACTAGTAAATGTGACAGGAAATAAACCATAAAGTCCATGAATTCACTCTGGACTTCAGGAGATATTATCCCTGTTCCCTTTCCCAAGACACTTTTTTCCTTCCTCTTAACTTTCTGTGAACAGCTTTTACCATTTTTACACTATTAGATTCTCAATTTGAGGCTTTTAATTTTCTTTGAGCATTAGTCATCAAGAAATGAGAACTGTTTCAGTTTGTGTCATGAATATAGATTACTCATTCAGTTCTCTCTGAAGCAACAAAAAGATTTTTTCACAATATTCTAATTTCCTGATTTGTACCAGTGATTAATTTGAAGGAGGTTTTCTTGTTCGTGTTCAGAGAAGCTGATAATTGAGTCAGAAATGTTGTGAAAAAAACAACATTTCTACATTTCAACCTGTCAGCAAAACCACATTAAAAACTCAAAGTGACTCAGAACGAACAGAAATCCTGAAAGTTTTCTGTTTCTGAACACAATGAAATCTAAAATCTGTCTTCAGATGATGAATAGATTTATTGTTCAGACTGACTGACATTATTTCATTAATATTTCTTGCCTCTGCATCATTTCCCGCCATTTCTAGTTGCAATTCTTAACATTTTACTGATTTATGCCTGTTTTTCTACAATAGAATGAATTGTACCTAACTGCACCTGTAGATGTATGTAAAGAATATTAAAATGTCACAATGTGGTCGTTAAAATCCCCCCAGCAGGGACAATATGAGCTCAAATAATTGTAGAGGAAACCATCTCTGCTGGTTTTATTATTATAAATTATATATGAAGCAGATGCATATATAATTTCCACCCATCTGACGTTTGAAAATATTTTTCAGGTTGTAAAATTCTCCTGAAAGAAAAACTGAAAGCAGATTTTGTAGCAGAAATTATATATGTGGCCAATAATTGAGTTTAACATCCAGACACGTGTATTTTTATGTTTTTCGACACTTACCAGCTCTGAGGTTTGCTTCCGTCCTGATGCTCACCTGCAGCAGTGATGCTGTCTGTCCGTCGGCATGGAAACGTCTCGGCTTGTTTGGACTCGTCTCTCTGAAGCCGGAATGGAAATTACAGCAATCTTTGCTTCTCTTTCCTCCCGTGGATCGAATCATGTTTCCATCTGGGCGTGTTTAAAATCAGTTTTCCTTCCACAACCTTTTCATTTCTCTCACACAGGAATCCAGCCCATAAATGTTTATTTCAAAGACGAGGAAAAGGATTTCACAGTCACTGAACTCTGTAGGAAACTCCTTCACCTCTTCATGCTTTTCCTACAGCAGGTAACGATAAAACTGAAAATCTCAGACATGATCAGAGGATCTGCAATAAATGTTTGAGAAAAATCATTGAGTTTTAAATCAGCACAGAGTAAAAATGTTCAAATTGGAGGAACAATGTAGGCAGATAATCACAGCCTGCAGTTGTAAAGTTTCTCCTGCTGATCGGATCGATCAGTTTTATCTGCTGATCATTTTGAAACAACCTGGAAACAGAAAAACCTTTTTATAATAATAATAATAATAATAATAATTATTATTTTTCTGCTTTAGACCTGATGATGCACCGTCCTCTGAACAGGACTGGATGATTCAGCAGATTAATAATCTCAGGACGATCAGCCGACTTTACCAAACCAGGGAAGTTTGGAGTTTAATGTCGCTGATAATAAAACAGATTTATTTCAGTTTAAATCTGAGTAACTGAACCCAGAAACGGAAACGGACAGCTGATATTTTTCACTTTACAGCTTCATGAAGGAGAGAAAATGTCCAACCGTCGTGTTATTTTTATCAGAGTAATAAAGTAAAATAATAAAAAATAATTAATGCATGAGAAATCATTTTACACCCACATCTCAGAGAGGAGCAGCACTAATCCTGAATACATATAATACAGTTTATTGTTTATGAAATAACAAAAATAATGAAAGTTAACTCAATATTAATATTAATGGGAAGATTTGGGACAGAAAATGTGTTAAAATATCTGACCTTCAAAATAGATAGATAGATAGATAGATAGATAGATGATAGATAGATAGATAGATAGATAGATAGATAGATAGATGATAGATAGATAGATAGATAGATAGATGATCGATAGATAGATACATAGACAGATAGATAGATAGATAGATAGATAGATAGATAGATAGATAGATAGATAGATAGATAGATGATAGATAGATAGATAGATAGATAGATAGATGATAGATAGATAGATAGATAGATAGATGATAGATAGATAGATAGATAGATAGATAGATAGATAGATAGATGATCGATAGATAGATACATAGACAGATAGATAGATAGATAGATAGATAGATAGATAGATAGATAGATAGATAGATAGATAGATAGATAGATAGATAGATAGATAGATAGATAGATAGATAGATAGATAGATAGATAGATTTTATTACAGACTCAGAGTCCAAATTACATAAAAAGAAAACAAAGATGATAAAAAGTACAATAAAAACTGACTGCTAACCATTCAGAAGGGAATCAAACTGATGTCTGCAGAGTACAGATGATTATTTTACTGCATAAAATAAAAGCAGATCTTTTTATTGCAGCATCCTAAACAAAATGAACGTTTCATTCATTTCTGCTTATTGTGAAATTTAACTGAAGAACTAAAGTCGGGTCGGAACCGGTCTCGGATGGTTTTAAGCCCAGTGGGAGTTTGTGCAGAATATTTTAATGTCTGGAGTGATTCACAGAACCCAGATGAAGAAGCAGAAAAACTCGGCATGGAGCCGTTCTCCACGTTCTGGTTCCCTCTGAGGGTTTCCTTCCCCTCAGCTGCAGTCGGATCAGTTCGGCCCAGAACCTCGCTGTCGACCCGCTGAGCCCTCATTGACCTGATTTAACCTCACAGTTTGCCCTTCAGATTCTTAGCGCTGCCAGATAAATATTTCAAGGCGAGTTGTTGAGTCTGATGTGTTGCGACTGCAGCCTGAGCTAAAATCCACATCACACTTACAAACAGCCACGAAGTGAAAATCTGTTTGAAATAATCAGGCCAAACATTAAAATAATTTAAAAACATGTTTTTATCTGGGGAGGCAGGAGAGCTGGTTTTGGTACCAATGGTTCTGTAAGCTGCACTTCTGGGAACTTATTAGGAACCGGTTGATTCCTAATAACTTCTGTCCTTGTAACTTTCTGTTTCCACCACGTCTGGCTCTTCCAGTGAATGTTTTACTGCTTTATGAGCAAGGAGAGGCGTTCAAAAGTCACATCATTAGAATATGTTACCAGGATTATATCACTGAATTTATTCAGACTTTAGTTTTCAGATTAATGTCTGTACAGATGTTTTGTTTGTTGGGGATTTCCTGAAGAAGAAAACCTGCAGCAGCCGTGTTTCTGATCGTCTGATTCTGCTGCAGGTGAAACAACAGGAAACAGACGTTACTCAGTGAAAACCTGGAATATCTGAAACATGATGATAAAAACACTGAGGTTTGCTTTTTCAGAAGGACGGAAACGTTTCTGTTGAGGTCAGAACTTTATGCTCCAGTTTTCTCCAAACTGTCTGTTGGCTAAAATGATGCTGCATTTTTATCCAACATTTTTATTGTTAAACACAGAAAGGACATGAAATTAAAAAAACTCTGACCGGACTGGACTCTGACCGGACTGGACTCTGACCGAACAGGACTCTGACCGGACTGGACTCTGAACGGACTGGACTCTGAACGGACTGGACTCTGAACAATAGTAAAACAAAACAAAACAACAGATTTTTAATATTCTACCACTCTGCTACTTTGGTAAAGTAATGATGCAGGAAGGAAACAGATGGAGTGGCGGTCTAAGCTAAAGCTCTGGTCCCTCCAGGAGAGCCCAGCATGGTGCCCATTTCACAGCAGGGGGCCAATATGTGTGTGTTAGTGTGTGGAGTCGAGCAGCAGGTCTGCGGCGGCGCTGTGAAGGATTGTGGGAGCCCACAGAGAAGCAGCTGCCCACGACACCAACACCTACAATCAGAACTTAAAGCAGCAAATTGTTCCTGGGTTCATGTGAGGCGGCAGAGCGGCGACTCAGCAGTTTGGTCCTCACTCAGTGTGAGAGCTTTTCATGACTAAACAAATATTCCAGCAGCACTTAATATTCCTGACAGATGGCTGCTCACAGCGCGGCCCCTCGGTCTGATACTCTAAATGCTGCTGTCACCTTCCAGCTCTTTAAGAGAAACAAATCAATTCTAATGATCTTATTTATTCATTTTTTTAGTTATTCGTTACTGTGATGAAAAACAAGACGGTTACTGAGAAGGCTACAGGCTTTTAGTGGGTTTTAATTTGCTTTCATATTTTAATAAAATCCAGAAGTCAAAGTCCAGTGAAGGAGAATTATTGCTTAATAATCCAGTGAAACAGTGAAATAGCACAGAAAAATGTATTCAAGTATTTTTTAAAAACAGCATCAGGCAGCTTTTACTCCAGATATCTGAACTGACTTAAGTTGTTTCCAGAGAAAATAAATATTGTTCTGCTTAGGAAAAACACAATAAACATTAGACTTTGGTAAACTTTAGATCATTTATGCAGGAAGAAGTCAGAAATGTTTCCTTGTAGCCAGGCAGCTACAACCATCTGTGATCTGACTCTTCATTCAGACTCTTCTAGTTTTTCTCTTCAACCACAAAACAAATCCATAAACACAAAATATCCCCAAATATAATCAGTAGTTAGCAACACGCTGCAGAAGCTAATGCTAGCTTGCGCTAACTTCAGTCCAAATTATTTCTGCCTTGGAAAATTGAAATCTTTAAGCACCAATGTAATTCCAACATCATAATTTACATTTTCTATAATCCCAATAGATATTACATTTATATTTATATCTTTTATTGTTGCTGTACGTTTATTGTTTAAAATAGTTATTGGGGAAAAAAGAGAAACAAACAGAGGAAACAACTTCAGATTTCACGGATATAAACGAAGAATTTTGTAACAGTCAAAAACTTTAACATAAATTTCAACCGAAAGTTTTCAAAACAGACAAGCATATTAAAGCTTTAAAATGTGTCCAGAAAAATATATTTAAGGGAAAGTAAGTGAACAAAATATTTTCAAAATTAGCAAAAGTGCTAAAATGCTAAAGGATAATTCAGCTGCACCATGAGGTGCTGACAGTCTTCCTGTGCTCCACAAACTGAGGATTAGTGAGCTAACTGATACATTTGTATTTTTGCAAAATCAAGTAACATTGTTTGCTGAACCAAAGATGAACTACAGAGTTCAAAATGGCTGGGATGAGTTATGATTATTAAAATACACCATGTCATCCTATCTGATTGCAGATTTTGGTGATATTAATGGACAGAGGTTATGCTGGGAATTAGATGACCAATTGTTATATATTTGGCCATAATAAAAGAGCGTGGGCCTAGTAAAGGCAAACAGAAGGTTTTATTTCATGAACTTGAGTAAAGGAGTAATGCCCTTCATAAATCTACCAAAGAAATGTCAGACCTGGAGCTCAGGCCTGAATCCCCTAAATCTGTTGGGATTAACAACCTCTGGCCAACCACGCTGTTTTATGCCAATTCTAATCCTCAAACTTCAAAATCCCTTCCTTTGAAAAGTTTAAACTTCAAAAAAATGAAAATAAGATTTGACAGCTTATCATTCTGCCACCTGTGAATAAACCTGCAGACTGGAGCTCATTTTATGGTGAAACCTGTCGGCCGTGTTGCTGGCATCTCAGATCTGTCTTCAGTTTGAAGGACGTGTGGAAAACCTGGTTTTTGTTTCCTGAATGAAATCAGGCGTCTTTTCATTGAACCTGCCTCTGTGAAAGCGGCTCGTTGGTTTGTTGAAGTATTTCCAACGTTTTCTCCTCTCACACCTCTGCTGATGACGAAGCTTCTTCGGTTAGCTTGGATTTCCTAAAGACGCTCATCTGAACGTCTTTCTTTTCCATCCTGGAAATAAAGAATTAGAAGAAATAGAGCAATTCCAACAAAGCATCTGGAGGACTGACTTTCTAGGATAATTGCTTTTAAGGTGAATTAGAAGTAATTACATACTCACTACACTCCTGAGGATGAACTAAGTTTGTTTCATGACTAAATAGTTTGGAAAACTAACTTTTTCTGCAGGATTTTCTGACTGACGTTATCAGTTCCTCATCTCTTAATTTCAACCAGCTGAGATCTGGACTTGGACTGAACCTTTTAAACTCTGAATATTTTCCTTTTCAGGCTTGGTGTTGTAGATCTGCTGCTGTTCTCATGGTGACTCAGTTTGAAACGAGCTCCAGTTTTCAGACAGATGGACTCAGTTGATTGGAAGAGGAGATAATGATGAAATCTGTTTGGTTTCATTTAGTTTAGTTTATCTACACAGCAGATTCTCAACAAGCTCATCTCAAGATACTTTGCAAGATAATCCAATTTATAAACATAGATATAGTTCATAAGTCGGTTCCATTTGTTCCAGTGTAATTCTGGTCACATTGCAGTTAAACTCAGTTTATTGTGCTAATCAGTAAAGGAAACCCAGCGGATCTGCGTACGGTACCAGGTGGAGCTGTTGGATTATTAGTCATTTCTCTGAGCATCACTCTCTCTCCTGTTGGGCTAAATCTGCTCAAACTTTCACTTCTAGAGACTTCTTCAGTTGTCTGAAATGTTTTCCCAGTTTTTCTGTCTGTCGATGGACTTCAGATGGTTCGGAAACGTCTTTTTTTATAATCTTTCCCAGTTTGATTCACCCAACAGAAGCTTTTCTGGATCCATTACTTCAAACTTTGGCATTAAGTTGAGTAACATCTATTTGTTCCAGATCTACACACTGCCAAACCTTTTGGTTTTATAGAAGCGGTCACACTGATGATGACCAGTTACTCAAATGATTTGATCACATAATCTCATGAAAGCTGCAAGTGTCTAAGTTGGAAGAAATATGGCCTAGTTAAAACCTTCAGAATTAAGAGTTTTATTGTAATGTGACTAATACTTTAAAAGGGAAGTTTAAGGTTTATAAATTCCTGTTTTGCAGTAAATGAATCAAACTATGTTTGGTTTGAGTTGTGAAGTCCAAGTTTGTAAAAGCAAACAGATCAAATCAGTTGTGAAAAAAACTATAAATCCTGACGAGGCGATAAAATTCAGAGAACAGGCGGCCAGGACCTGAGTAGAGGAATAAGATCCATGATGTCTTCCTTCATTAGCAGTTTGAATCAGAGTGAAGATTTGTTTTAAACCGGGGCTGTTGAGCAGAGCTGCAGCCGAAAGACTGAGACTAAACTGTCTGAAGCAAAACATTCAGTGGAAGACAGTTTAATTAAAGTTTGTGCCGTTGTAATGTCGCAGGTATTATAAAGCTATTAGCTTATCTGTTAGCTCAGCGCTGAGCCCTGCAGCTGGGCTGTTTGGAGTCTTAATTACAGGTTTATATCTGGTGACTTTGTTTACGATCCATTTTCTGTTGTGCCAACAGATTCTGCAATGTGAACACTGTTAAAACCAAAGCAGATAAATGAAACTGCTTTTGTTTGATTGAGGGAATTCATGCATCTTTAGAAACTTTCAAGTTTTTCTACAGCAAAAACTAATTTCTTCACAAAGTTTGTCAGACATAAAAGTTGTGGTTTTGTTCCTTTTCCAGTAATTACTAAAGAATCTCCTCAAAATCCTCTTTACGTTCCGCAAGGGTCAATATTTGGCCCCCTCTTAGAACAGTGCAGAGACGAGTGATATATCATAAAACCTGCTTCTTTCATTGTACCACTAAAGCCAACAAGCTACTTTTAGCTAGAGTAAACTTTAGAGCTGTGTATTTATGCACTTACTTACCAAAAATCTCATTTGTAAAAGGTAGAGTATCTATAGAAAAGGTTTAAAGTATCCAACAAACTTATACTTGCAATATTTACAAAGTGCAGTCCAGTATTTATCAGGTTCATTAATTGTTTTCTCATATCAATACTTCATATCCAAAACATATCCAACTACATATATCATGAATAAAAATGTTCTAACTTCTGCATACTTAGTTTTTAGCCAATTCTTGGTAGATTTGCTCTTAAAATGGAACTTATTTTTCTTCACAGTGTCAGATTTTCCTTCAGATTTGTTTTTTGCTCATTTTCCTCAAACGCTCAACATGAGAGAAATGTTTAATTTATTTCGATGTGCCTTTAAATTTGTCTACCAGGCCGTAAAAAGGGTAAAACTCTCCCTGCGGTAATCAATGTTATTCTAATTTGATCTGATCTTGTGTGACTTTAGTCATCATAAATGTGATTTAATGTGTTTGTGTCGTTGTTTATTGCACTCCACAAATTAAAAAAACATATTTTATTCAGTTTTTGCTGTTTATTTGCAAAAGTCTTTTTTAAATTGGCCTAGAAAAACACACAAACACTTTGATCATTTCACAATACAATCATATAAAAATATATATAATCAAATTTGATGAATTGTTCATAACAAAGTAATTATTTTTAGCTTTTCACTTGATCTGAAGGGAAAATTTAGAGAAGTAACAGAATGAAGCTGCAGCTTGTTGGTCTCTGCTGATTCTTCCAGGCATGAAGAACAAAATCAGATGGAGAGAAAGAAGAAAAACTTAGTTTCATCTTTTATTTTTAGGAGTTGGACTTCAGCCTGCAGTTAATATTCCAAAGTATGAAGGGAAGCCAAAGGCAGGAGGCTGAGTTTAAAGTCAGAGGAGGAGCCAGAGAGGACCTCACAAAGACAGCAAACAAGGTCTCAGTGTGCAGCAAGCAGAAACACACACACACACACACACACACACACACACCCTCCCCACCTCCATCCCCCCCCACACACATGCATCAGTCACTCACCATGAGGGTGATGAAGTGCTTGGCTCTTTGAAATATTCAAAGTTTGCCCCTGAAGACGGCTGTAAATCTTTCTTTCTCCCCTGAATGGAGTCGAGTTAATGACGTCAGGCCGAGCTGCGCTGCATTCACGTTCCCCACAAAGAAAAAAAAAAAACAGGATTTCAAACATCAAAGGTCTGAAAAGTCGGTGAACTTCTCATTCATGCTTCCATTTGAACGCGACATCTGTGCAGCTCAGAACGTTTTCAACCCAAATTCTTTTGAAGATGAATTTCTTTCATAACTCTCAGACCCTCAGGTGTCCGAGCCGATGAAGAAATTCAGCCGAACCAGGTCTTCCTCAGACAGCTGGGCCTTGTCCAGATGATCCTGAGATCATTTAACTCAGCCCTCCGCTGGCCTGATTTCAGCAACGCCTGCAGAGTTCCTACAGGAAGTTTGAATCGACAGGATTCAGTTTCATAAAACGCAGGAGTTACTGACCACTAAGAGAGTTTGAAACTCGCTGCGGCTCCAGTAATGTGTTTGTTTACCTTGTTGAGAGACAGATGAGTCTGCCGTCGCCTTTTCTCCTGGGAATGTTTGAGTCTCCTGCAGAGGTCTGATGCCGTCTGGGTCGGCTCCTTCTGCTTCACTCTGACTAAACACCTCAGTGATTAATCCGCCGTCTCTTCAGCGGATGATGCTCCGCTCTCAGATTTCTGTCATGGCTCTCATGTCTGTCAGCGTTTTTAATTGAGCTAACAGGAGAACAGAGTCAGGATGAGTTTTTCCTTCCTGGACTCATTCATAGCTTCGTCTCCTTTTGATTTAAAGTTTTCTCCCAGTAAATGAGCTTCCTATTCAACTATCCACCTTTTTAAATTGGATCTGGTTTGCCATTGACCTTCCTGATCTTCACATTAGGAAATGAAATGCAAGCTTCTTGGACTTTGTCCTTTCAGTTGGATATTAAAGAGGTGAACAATAACACGTGTAAATCCTTTCCATTTCTTATCTGTGAGGAGAGCAGAGAATGTGACCTGAGTTGATCTGGATGAAATTGAAACTGAAATGGATTTTGTATCCTTTTGTCCATGTCAACTCGCTCAAGTAAGCAGATTAGGAAAATCCTTGCCAATCAGTCTTTAGGCAGAAACATAAGATGAAGATTTTGACAATATTTTTCATATAATCTACATAAATTCATGGATGCTGCTTTAAGGTTTTTGTTTGCTTCTGTCTTTTTGTTTTCTGTCTTCAAACTTTGTATAAATTCCCAGAAGACTCGCCGTCCTTTAACAACCTTCTGTTCTGTCTCCAAAAATGATGGATTTGGTTTGATTGCAACACTTTCTTGAACAAAACTCCCAGAAGGCTCAAATGAAATGTTTGAATCACAATTTATTCAATAACATTAGTTCCCAGCAGTCACTCAACAGATTCACAAACCTTTCATGTTGTTAAAGAAACTTTTTGGTTTTGCTGGGAGAAAAACAGAGTAAAATGTAACAGCATTCAGAAACTATTGCAGATCCAACATCAATAATGATTTGTCAATAATTATTATTTTATTATTTCATTGCAGCCTCCTGATGTAATGAGAAACATGAAATAAAACATGATAAAACAGGCATGAAAACCCTGTAATGTTTCAGGAATCAGGACCTTTTCTCCAAACATCAGATGGTTTTGTGCATCAGGAGGTTTGAGCCTCAGAAAAAAGCCAGAACATTTTGGATCTTCCTCCAGAGCCTCATGCATCTCTGCAGATAAACACTTTGATTTGTGGTTCAGTGCATCCAGGGGAGGAAAGATGGTAAAAGTTTCTCCTGCTCCACGTTTTTTAAAACTAGAGTAATTTACAGAGTAAAACCAGCTGGAAATCAGAGATTAAAACTGAGACGTCCTTCACTGTTAGGAGCAAAAATATGATCAGAACGACTTTTATCCTGTGAGGCTTTTCTGTCTTTTCCAAGAGAAACTACTGTAAGAAAAGGCAGTTCAAAGTGATAAAACTATGATATGATTAACAAATATAATGAGAACATGAAACATTTTCTCAAACCAATCAACAGACTTCCTGTTTTTGTTACAGGCTGAACAGATTTCACCTTTTTGTGGATGAATAATTTCACATTGAAGAATATTATCAGTGTTATTCCTGTCTGTAATTATTGTAATATTTAATGAGTTTTCTGTGGATCAATACGCAGCGTTATCGATGATCAGCCACGTTTCTCCTCATGATGTCATCTTGATGTCTCAACAACCAGGAAGTTGATTTTCCGGGATGACCTCATCTCGCCGCTCATTATCAGATTCCTGATGAACATGCAGGTGAAGAAAACCATTGTGCTGTGAACAGAAATACCTGAAGCTTCTCCTCAGGTAAAACCTCAGTAAATCAGAACCAGTCAACATTCCTCACTGCTCTCTTTGGTTAGCTTCACTCAACAATCCTCACTTTCCTTGAGCAATCACTCCCATTTGCATCCCAGCGGCTCTGAGTTGTTCTCTTATTGCATTAGAATGAATGCGTTACGTTTCACATCAATAGAGTCTGATTGGAGCCTCTGGGAGGAGTTTCTGAATCAGGCTGTGATCAACCAGCCTGAGCTGCTGCTGGAAAACAAAACACAAAGTCTGATGAATAAACTTCAAGCTGTGATGCTCAGGAAACCAGTTTGAGATGGTTTGACCTTTGTGACCTTGCAGCACTGAGGCAGTGGTCAGAAGGTCTGAGGTTTACGATTCTGAACCGACCAGCTGAACATTTCAGACCAGCTGATGATCGGATCCACTGGTTATCTGAGCTACTGTTGGTTTTTCATATCTTGATGCAGCCGGATCATCCTTCTCTGACCTCTGACCTCCGTTCATCCATAGACCTGAAGCTCACTCCATGTTTTCTGTTTTTTACACCTTTCTATGGAAACTTGAGAAATCTTTTTTATCTTTTTGCACAGAGTCATTTAAAGCTCCAGAATGTAACTTTTATCAAAAATATGTTTTAACATATTTGTTAAAATATAGCTCACCTATAGTTATTGAGTAAAAGTATTACATTCATGGTCTTATCTCAAATAAGTTAAAGTTGCTCGGTCAAAAGTTGACTGAAGTTAAAGTACTTTTGAAAATCCCCAGAAGTACAAATGATATTTTCTAATATCCGTACGTTGTTGTTTTATATTATAAGTGTTTTTTCAGAACCTTGAAATACTGAAACCTCCTGATGATGTTCTGACAGGTAGAACCGCTCGGATACAAGACGGCACCAGTAAAAACATATGCAAAAAATATCATAAAAACAATGAAAACTGTTTTCATCATGTCTTTTTATTTAAAACGTCCCCACCGCCAAAAAAGTAAAAAATAAAAACCTCAGGAGAAACTTTGTTTCTCCTTCCTGTAAGTCATCCTCTACAAAACAAAATGGCGTCATGTGAAGCAGCAGCTGAGCCGGGACTCTGAAGTATTTCATGTTTTTATTCGGCTGTTTTCTTGTTTTCATTTTAGCAGCTGAATCGTCTGTTTCTGCTCTGACATGCAGCCGTCATGAAAACTGAGCAGAGCAGATTTCACAGGAAGACCTCCTGCACAGAGAGAGGGAGCGAATATGAAGCACAATTAGCCGCCATGCAGAGAGGGGGGCGGATCTGTCACATCGCCGCCTGAAGACGAATCTGGCTGAAGAGGATCCCAGTGTGTTTCTAGAGTTCTGCTCAACAATTATCTCTGACAAAGTGGCTTCCAGCTTCAACAGTTTGGAGCAATTCAGCAGAAATGTTCTGTAAGGAAGAGAAGATATTTCAAATAAAAAGGAGCAGGTCAAGATAAAAAATAGTTGTTTTTTTTTTGTTGGTTTTTTTGTGACGTGGACAGACATTTGTAGTGATTTGGCACTAGATAAATAAACTGAATTTAATTGAATAACTTCCTAATATATAGCTCATTCAATGACATAAGTTAATTAAATGTACCTCAGTCAGATGAATTTGGTATTTTTGAATCGCTGGATTAATATTTAATTCTTACTGGAAACACAGAAACAGTCAGACTTCAGCCTTTGGTAGTTTATTTTTGATACTAACAGCAAATCAGAACGCAGAGAATAATTAATATCCAGACATTAATGATACTTTAATTCAACAGCCAGAACTAGAAAATATGATCCACAGGAATTCTAGCATTGCTTTTATTTGAAATAGATTTATTCTAGAAGAAAGTTGAAAGATTAAAGAATAAACATAAATATAAGAAAAATTGTTAAAGACAGGAAGTGGAAAATCTGAATAACTATGCAGTTGTTAAATGGAAAATGTGAAAATATGATGCATCATCGTTAACCTGCTTGTCGGCAACGTTTCCTCTGTTATTCCAGCCTATCGGTGTGTGTGTGTGTGTGTGTGTGTCAGTGCTCTCCTGATGTTTGGGAATTGCACCAACATCATCTTATCGCCTCAGCAGCTGGATAATCCTGATCTCTTCTCAACATTTTTCTGTGGCAGTAAAAGTTTGTTGCGTTCAGTAAATATTCAGTTTTCCATTCCAGTAATGATTTAATCCCATTTAATCCCGTTTTGTTCATTCAGGATGATTTTCACTAACAGATTGGATCCTTTTTTAAATTTCTCAAAAAATAAAAATAAAGTAATTTACATAAAGAAACCTTCCTATATTACATGCTGCTGTTTGTGGCTACTTGGATAAATAAATATGATTTTAGTAGCTGTGCAGTTCTGTTCGGTTTATCTCCACATTCAGAGCCAAACGCTTTGAGCTGCTGAGGAGGAGGAACATGTGACCAGTGGAACTGGGAGTTTCCTGTAAGATGGCAGAAATCCTGCATAGTTTTAGGCGACTAATTCTGGTTTTATGGATGTCTTTTTGTGTCACGTTTCTCAGAGTTTCTGTAAATATCCGTTTTTTAATCTGCTTTATTAAACCAGCTGGTAGAAAGCAGCTTCATATCCTCATATTTTGTACTGAATCCTGTTTGAATTGTTTCATCTGTACCTGAGTTTCAGTTTCTAGAAGTGATTCATCTTCATGGAGCCGTTTATGACAACCTCTGCAATTACAATTTTTCACTCAGCTAACATCTGCTGTATAATCCTCTGGTTTTATACAGGAAGCTACAGATTAAAGACACCTGAGTGGAAATATTTATGAAAACTAATAATATAAAGGAGGAGAACCACATTTTCTCTGCTGTTTAATGCAGAATCCTGGTTGTGTTTGTGACACTGAGCGCCTCCAGCCCAGATTGATGGAACCGTCTGATAAAAACGTTCTCCTCTGAAGAACACAAAGCAGAACCTGTCAGGTCAGGTCAGGAAAACGTTTCCTCTCAGTGGTCGGACACTTTGATCCATTCATCATCGGCGGCCTGTTTGTGTGAACGTGGAGAGCTGACGGAGTTCACCGTGTTGTCAGCAGCTCGTCTGATTCTCTGCAGCTTCTCGTTTCTGTTCCTTCAGCTCATCTTGGAGTTTGATCTGCTGCTGATGACGGCGCCGAACATTAAGCTGAACTTTTCCCTCACAGCAGCTAAAAGCTCAGAACAATCTTCAGATCAGAATTAGGAAATATTCACATTTATGTTTCATAGACCAGAAATGTGACAGTCACAAAAAGAGGGAAGTTGTGGATTCTAAGATTTATAATGATGTCAAATGTAAAAAAACAAACAACCAAAAAACAAGTAAATGTGGCTGTTTGAATGTTGGCTCTGAGAACAGGGTGAGAGAGAAAAACGAGTTTTCTGCAAACCTGAGTAAAACAAAACATTAGTAAGTACAACTTCAAATAAAAAAGCACAACATTACCAAAACGACCCAGTGGGAAACTGAAGACTGGTTGGATGTTTCAAACTGGAAGTTATTCTGGCTTTAGAGCATTTGTCAAAAATATGAATGTTACCAGTGATGGAAACATAGTTACTAAAATCATTACTTATTTAGCTTCATAGTACAAAACAAACAGAGGATTTATTGGATGTGAGTTAATGCTGCTACAAACAGTAGGTGGCGGTATTCACCTGGAAGTTGTTTAGAGAGAAGAAGAAGAATGTAGCTACTGCTGTATATTTAGATTGGGACTGTTAAACAAGATGCTGTGACTGTCTGCTTATCTGAACAAAGAGAGAGAAAATGCCAGAGTAAGAGCTGCTTAGTTTGTTGCTGTGGTTTACACTTCTGGGCCACCGTACTTTTCAAATATATTAACTCACCGCCCAGCACTGACTGTCTATGATGCCAAGTAAAAGTCAAGAAGATTTCCTGGAACATGTGAAACATTTGGAAGATGAAGTCCAGCAGGTCTGAACGTTTCCTTTCTTCCATCTGCTGATGTTCTCCTTGAGCTGATGAGTGAAATGCACAGCCAGTAAAGGCGGCCATCTTGATCGTGATTCATTGTCCTCCAGCTTTTTGGTTCCAGATGGATTTTTATTCATGAGCATCTGGTTTAACGCTGAACACAGAATCCTGTAAAACAACTAGACGACAAGATGCCAGGATGAAAGAGACCAGGAGCAAGTAAAGTACAAAATAATGGCAGGTCAGGGATTCATAATGATGATTTTATTTTTTTAATATTTCATACAGTTCAGTATGGTTCAATACAGGAATAATGTATTTATAATCAGTATTGAGGATGGCGGTGGTTTGTTTGGGAACCTGAGGATCTTATTTTTATTTTTGCTGGTTTCTGAAAGATGATCTTTATGTTCTGGATCAGTTTGGAGATTGAAATCTATCGTTTCCTAAACATAATGTGGAAAAGTAAGAAGTGATGATGATGATGATGATGATGATGATGGGCAGATCAGATCTGGACTTCATGAATGTTTCTCAGCTCTGATGTGTTGAAGGCAAAGCTCTTAAAATCTGATAAATTAACATTATATTTATGATCAGTGATTCATTAACATATTTATGATCAGTGATCAGAACATCCAGACCCTGTCGTGTTCGTCTGGTTTCTGTTATTTCTTTGTTAGTTTCTTCTTTCTTCTCTGTATTTAGTTTTTTTCTCTTCTGTCAGTTTTCTCCTGCGGTTTGTGGATCGTTTTTAATCGTGTCTCAGCTCTGGGCGCTGCTCTCTCTCCCAGCTGTTCCACGTTTCCTCTAATTATCTCACCTGGCTCTCGTCTGGTTTTCTGCTGCCTCAGTATAAAATCTAACTGCATGATTCTTTGTATTGTTCATTTCTGATTCTCCTGTCCTCTTTTAATCTTTTCTTTCTTCATCATTAAAACTCTTCATCTCTTCTCTCTACCTCTGATCTTCCTGCTTTGGATCCAGATAAAAACCGACCATCACATTTCAAAAATGTTAATGAGCTTAAAGACTTGATGTTAAATAGCATCTTCCTCATAATACTTCATATTCTGTGAATTATGAATAAGGCATTGAGATTTAGTTGAACTTCAGACCAATATAATTCTTTAAATGGAAATCCTGTGTGTTTATAAATACATGCTGATATAATTTTGTATTAAACCCTCATTGGTCGGATTCTTTATTTTCTCTGGTTTAAACCAAAACACTTCATGTTTTCTTTAACATCAGAGTTATGCTGATTGCGTCTCAGCTGCAGATCTGTTGGAAATAAAAGCTCTTACAGAAACCTGAGCTCTGGCCTTCAGAGAATTGACCAATTACACAATTTCACCTGACTGTGGACTCTCAGCTTTCTGCTGCTTTTCTCCTTTTCACATGCTGCTTTAAACGTCCATTATGGATTCGTCTTTTTAAACAACAGCAGCTTTTTAGCAGCATTTTCCAGAATCCTTGTCTCTGTCCATTAATGCTTTTAGTTAGAACTTGAAGCTGGAGCTCATCCTAAACCCATCTGCCTGTTCGGTCCTCTGACGAATGTTCAGGATTTAAAAGCAAAGTTTTATTTTTAAAAGTAGCTCCAGTAAACAAGCCGACAGTAAATGTGATGTCAGAGAAACATCTAAATGTCAGTTTCTAAACGACTGATGGAAATCTGTCCGGAGTTCATTCTGCAGTACAGCGTCTCATCTGTGGGAGACTCCGGGGGGAAATGGGAGAAATCTCAGTGGAAACGAGGGAGACGTCTCAGTGGAAATGTGTTTCTGTCACCTGGGAGGAAATAAAATGGATGCAGTGACACAGGAAGGAGAACCTGAGCTCTGCCTGTCGTGTGTCTTTTTTGCCTTAAAAACCTTTTGAGAAAATTCACGTCTGTTCTTTTTCTTTTTGACATTTTAAATAACTTTCCATGAAGCCATAACTCAGATTGTTGATAAAATAACCTGACCATAATGACGTCACAGCTTTTCAGGCTTCTGATTGGTTCATTCACAACGTTCCAGTTAAATATAGGAGCTACGTTAGATATATTTTAAAGTGTAACTCACTCCCCTGTGAAAACAAAACACAGACAAGTCTTGAAAATGTTCATCAAAGTGGGCGGAGCCTAGAAACACTAAGGGGTGTGGCTAAAACAGGAGGGCAGCGCTGAGATGGTTTTAGACAGATTTACACAAAAATGTCAACAGTTCTACAGAAACATAAAGATAGAACCGGTATCAGTCTGTTTAGGCAGTTTATCAGCAAAAGAAAGTTGATATGGAGTTTAGTTTCACTTTCAACCTATTTATTTGGGTAACATCATAGAAAAATTGTAATTAGATTTCTTTAAGAGGAATGAACATTATATGGGGAACATTTAAATAAAAAACAGTCAGGACATTAAACTGGGACCAAATTAGAAACAAAGTCGATGTTTAGGAACAACCTGGTTTCAGGTTATATAGATTTTATAGATTATAGATATTTATGAGCAGAGCTGGGAAGTCGAGTAAACTTGACCCAGTTCCACCAGTTCAGTCAGAAGGAATGGAGAATACTGGTGAAAAAACAATTCTACAAAATATGGAGAAACTTCTGAATTTAAAGGAATATTTATAACAATCTCTGATCAGCAAAGCGACACCAGATGACCGACTCCGTCTTCAGTAGAGGAGAGGAGTGATGGTGGTTAAACAGAGCAGAGAGGAATGAAGGAGCGGTCAGCAGGAAACAGAAAGGTTTTCTGTAAGGCCTGAATCCAGCAGAGAGAGGTGAGCCCAACACAAACCGCCAGCTGAAATGAAACATTCTCCAGATGCAAATGTGGCCCATTTAACGGCTGGTAGGAACTCTGATTGAAATTTTGGATGCGTGTGTTGGATGAGAATAAAATGAGAGACGTGGGCAGGAGGACGCGCGCTCCTGCTTTCATTTCCACACATCTCTCCTTCCTCTGTGAAGATACAGCAGCTCAGGTCTCACTTTTATTCTTTATTAACACTGAAAACTATAAACAAGTTGGATAAAAGAACTGCCTGCAACGCCTCAGTAAAATCTGAATAATTATGCTGAGGAAATTAGCCTGTTATAGTTGAAGTAATTAAAATGATGAGTGAAGCCTGGAGAGGCTGTTGAAGCGTTTATGTTCTTGTTCAGCCGCTGACCCGCCTGCTCCGTACGGCCGAACCGCAGCGCCGCTTCCTTCATTTCCATCCAGTCAGTTCAGCTCAGGGCTTTTACTGCCACTGCAAAAACACAATGAGACAATTACTGCATCAGGAAAGGTGCAAATTTAAATTTATGTTCAAGCAATAAGGTCAACGCATCCACGGAGTCCAAAGTAGCGTCATGGCAGGTCCTTCCTCCCAGCAGATTCTCCCAACAAACTTCTGTTTACATTCCTGCTGTTATTTTCAGATTGTCGTATTAAATATGTTGCGTTTTGCACACAGCTTGTATAATTTCTAATTATTCTGCTCTGATGATTCGTGTCAGCATATTTCTGTCACTTCACTGCTAAAATACCTGAATTTTATTTTGTTGTGTTTTATTGACTTGTGTCTGACTGGGCCGTTTATAGCATAATAAATATGGACAAACTCATCCATATTTATTCAACTGACGCAGATTACCATCAGGAAAAACACATCTAGTGTAGAAAAGAAGGAAAACACATCTAGTGTAGAAAAGAAGGAAACACATCTAGTGTAGAAAAGAAGGAAACACATCTAGTGTAGAAAAGAAGGAAACACATCTAGTGTAGAAAAGAAGGAAACACATCTAGTGTAGAAAAGAAGGAAACACATCTAGTGTAGAAAAGAAGGAAACACATCTAGTGTAGAAAAGAAGGAAACACATCTAGTGTAGAAAAGAAGGAAACACATCTAGTGTAGAAAAGAAGGACTCTTTATGTCAGCAGTAAGACGTTTCCAAATGTTTTCTGAATATTTCCAGAAATTTCTCCTCATCCAGTCGTTAAAATGGACCAGAAAGACTTTTAAACTAAACTTTATGAAACATTTTTCTTATCATTTTATTCTCAAAGAAAAAAAAAATTCTAAGTCTGCTTTTTCTTGTTGCTAAAGCAAATCAATTTTGCTAAATATTTTATTTTTTTCACTTTCCATTCAGAATCTAACTGTAAAAATAAAGAAGTAGATTGGAACTCTGTTGGTTGTTTACTGTGGTAATTAAAGAAAAAATGTTTTCTCATCAGAAATACTTACAGATAGAAAAACTGTTGGTCAGTTTTTGCACAACATCAATTGTATTCTCGCCTTTGGGGGAAACAAAAGTTTTAAAAGAGTAAGAATTAATCTTCAGATGTTTTTCATTTGCAAATGACTTTTAAAGTTAAGAGAGAAAGAAAAATTGGTCTGACTTAGAAAATGTGTCTTCAAAAACCTGCTTGTTTTTTCCTTTCATGTCATGAAACTGCGGAGCTTCAAATCTGAAAGCAGATCCGTTCTGCATCTTCTGAGGCAAATTAAAGTAAAACAAAAGAAAATTTAAATGCTAGTAAAGCAGCAAATGTTTTAGCAGACAGAAATCTTTCTGAATTATGCTGAATGCAGAGCATCAGTCTGGAGAAGCGTCTATGTTGCATATTTCTATGAACTCATCTTGTATGAGCAGCTTCCTGAAACCAAACCAGATCTGTAATCTGGTCATCTCAGACTCTGATTGGTCCGGCTAAAGACCCAAACACAGACCCAAACACACTCCGCAGCATGTAGAGCTGCGATGAATAGATCCATCCTCTCCCACCCTGAACGCCTCATGGCGACACAAAGGCTGAGCGCTGCACCTCCAGCAGCACAAAACGTTTCCAACGTCTCCTCATAGTCAGGTCCGCCTCACTGAAGTTTCTCTAAAAGCTTTTAGTTAAATAGCAACACATCAGCAGCGCGGCTCCAAGGGAGAGACGGAGGGCCAGGAAGCCGCCGTCTTTCTGTACATTCATTGCCAAGCAACTGATAAATTATGGGAATGAAAAATGTCAGGTTATTTCACTGCAGAGGCTGAATCATAAAGACTTCATTATCATCTTAATTAGTGGGACACAAAAACACAAAGTCTGACCAAGTAGAAACTAAACCAGAGCAGAAACTTTGGTTTAGTTCCTAATATTTGAGTTCAGTTAAAACAGGATAAAATAAAAGTTGAATTATTTCAACTATAATAAAACATTTTAACCATGTTATAAGTGAAATGATCTGCCAGAGGAATCAACATTATTAATTTTAAATCAGCTCCTTTTCCTGCTGAAAAGTTATTATAAATAATTTTGGTCTTATTTAAAATGTTCTAAGATATTGAATCTATAAGATTTTGTTTTGCAGTGTATTTTCAGATGAACTCTTTTCTAATGTTGAAGGTTTTTTACTCTCCATGGAAGCAGAGACTCAATAATGTTTCTGTGCATTTCATTTCTATTTTTAATAAATATATTTAATATCTTTTCAAGCTAAAGTTTTTTTTTTCTCTTCAATCACTTTCCACTCTTCATCTTCCTCACCCTCATCTTCTTCATCATCGATGTTTGGTCGTCTTCCTCAGCTCTACATTCTTCTTCCATCTTTCCTCTCATTCTGCATCGATCTGTTGTTCTTTCTTCCTCCATTCTTCATTTCTTCCTTCCTCTCGTCTCTCTTCGTCCTTCTCGCTCTTCATCGCTCCCATCATCATCCTCTCCTCGTCTTTCCTCCCTTATTTAACCTCCTGCTTTTTATCTTCTGCTTTTCTTGTCCTGCTTTCATCAATCTGCCTCCCACAGAACCTTCTCTCTGCTCTCGTGATCAGAAAGTGGATTTTTATTGTATAGTTCAGATTGAAAACATTTCAGCAGGGCTGAGAAAAAATAATGAATTTAAAGGATAAAAACCCAGACGGTAAGAACATGAAACCCACTCAGTGTACCAACCTTCAGCTCAGAGTGATTTACTGGAGCAGCTGAGCCAGTCGGTCTCCCACACAGCACCGCTGGCTCCATTAATGTCTAATTGTGCAGAAACGGATCAGAAGTTTTTCTGTTTTTCTCTTGGATATTAGTTTCAGTTTTTACGTTGTTAAAGTGTTTGTGGTTTCTCCGGAAACCGCAGCTGATGTGACCCAGTTCACAGCGCTCCTCTTCAGGACCAGGGTCAGCTCCGGGTCGGCAGGCGGTTGCCATGGTTTCCAGAGACGAAACGTTTCTGTAACTTCTGTCCTCCTGGTTTCCTGTAAAAACAAACTCAAACTCTGATGTTTGTCCTTTAAGATGTAAATGTAATAGAAGAAGTCGACTCCGTTTAGAGTTCATCCAGCTGCCATTCATGTTGAGTGTAAGTTAGAAAAACACAGAAGAAGAAATTCTCTGATCTGTGAGCGAGTCGTTAGTCCAGTCTGAAGGTTCTGCTCGGTTCTCCTGCTGCTGCGGCGACGTTTGTTTCATTTCATTCAGCTGAGTGAAGAAAAAACTCCGTCCATCTCCATGCAAACATGTTTATCGGCTCCTAAACATGAACTTTAATATGTTTTATTTGTGTGTTGCTCTGATGTTTGAAGGTTACAGAGGAGCTGAGCTGAAAGGTGAAGCTCATGATTTCACGCTCTGATAACTTTCCAACCAGCAGATCCTGACTGACAGAATCAGAGATGAAGCTTTTAAATATTGATAAATACTTCATGGATATTTCTGTTTATAAAGTGGATTGATATTTGTTGTGAATCTGTGCTTGTATAAAACAACTCAATGGAGAACTATTGAATTTAACTGAGTTTCAAGGATGGATTTTTTATTTTAGTTTTCCTTCTGCATAAAAAACGTTGTAAATAACATACGGGAGCAATAAAGCGAGATTTCTGCAGGCTGTCGTTAAAAACCATCCAGCAGAGGCAGCGTCTGTTTCTCTGAAGCTCAACAAACGGAGAAAAACAGAAAATCTTCTCCGTCAGTTTTGTTCTGAGGATGAATAAAAACAAACCCAACAGTCTGGCAGCGAAAGTTCAGGTTCCAGATCACAAAATATAAAAACTCTACAGGCTTTTTATGAACTGGGATCTCAGGTTTTCAAAAATGAATCAGCCCCTTTGTGATTCTGAATAATTTGGAAAAATCATTTTCACATTCAGCTGTTCAATGATCGCTTAATGAAAGCAATGATTAGGAATCAAAGCACCTTCAGAGAAACGACAGTTTAACTGACAAAAACATGAATTAACCTCAAGCATTAATGCATTAATATTCATAGATTAACCTGATGGGGTGGAGCAGGGTAAAAAAGAGGGAACTTGGGAAAATTACAATCAAAGAAGTAAAAAGGCTTTATTTTATTTTAATGTTAACTTTAATGTTTAATCATGGCCTGAACTCCAGCTCTTTATATTTTCTCACTGAGTTCATTCAGTTCAATATAATTCAGTTTATTTGGTGCCATTTCATAACAAACATCATCTGGAGGAACTTTAGGCCAAAAAGTCGACTAAGTGATGGCAGCATCATGTCAGCTGCTGCATCAGATGTCGCTTTCATGGAGAGAAAAACTGAGAAAACACAAAGTTAACGTAAAATATTACAAAATGGAGAGTAGTAGGAGACAAAAGTGAGAAAAAGTTTGCATTAATATTCTGTGCCAGGATGACACCTTCTTAAAATCCTTAAAGTTGCTCATTTTTCCTGCAGAGGACTAAATGTTACCTTGGTGCCTGACAGATCCCTCACTCTAACAGGTCAGAGGTTATAACGTAAAGAAAGAATAAATCAAACAGGCTTTTTATGAAAGCTTTCACCTTGACAAATATCAGCCTCTTTAATCAAAATCATCTGAAGCTGAACATAAAGCCTGAGAATCTGGGACAGGAGCAGCTGAACTCTGAGGCCGTTTATCATCGTGAATAAACATTTGACCTGCTGTGTGTCATGAAGCAGAATACTGGGACACTTCTGATGTTATGAGATTTATTTAAAAGTTTAAAGTATCACCTCAGCTGTTCTGCTGGTGTTTGTGCTCCAGTTGGGAAAATCTGCATGTCTTTTCTTGCTATCATGTCTGGCAGCTTCCCGCCGCTGAAACATTCATGTGACTCTGAGTGAACGGAGCGGAGACGCCACAGCCACAGCCACGGCGCTCATGTAGCTGTCACCTCCGGTCCGGTCTGCCTTTGTCTCTGTCCACGCTGTGAAAACACACATTCATGTCCTGGAGACGCAGCGCGACCTTAAAACCGACTCAGGAAGTCACTTTATTCTTCTTTTTCCTAGAGAAAGACCCTCTGGAGGGATGCTGGAGTAGGGGATAAGATGTGATGAAAGAGACGGTTGGAACTTCTCCTCCTCTCTGCTCTGCATCCATCAAGCCTCCATCCAACTCCTCTGGGATGCGGGGTCAAAGTTCAGGTAGGATTTGAGCTTTTGAGATGTTGTTTGGCTGCTGTCAGTTTTAAGAATATCATTTTTGTTGCCATGGTTATAAATCACAACAAGCATTCAAAAGTAAAACAATAAGAGCAAAAATCCTTCTAGCTGCATCCAGAACCAGAAGGAAGCATGATCCATGCAGCAATTCAATCCAAAAAACAAATACCATCATCTGGCATGGCAAACGCTGTTTACATGGACTAGGACAGTGGAGGTCGACTCCTTCGCCCGGCAGCGTGACTCCAAGTCGACCTTGTGAGAAACTGAGTCTGAAGGAACCTAAAAACCTTGAGCCAGAAAGCACTGAGCTTCTGAACACGCTGAGTCTTTCTGCTGCGAATTAATCCATACAGCATATTATGATTTATGACCCTCAGCGGCGCCCCCTCCTGGCCATACGGTCCGACCGCGCGCAGCTCTGCAGCTGCTGCTGGACAGCTGGCTGCAGCCACTGCGTCTGGTTCTGGAGGGATTCAGGTTTTTACACATCTGGACACTTTGCTTGTTTTGTGAGAACAGGTTTTTCACCGGGGACAGAAACACGCTCAGTAAACACAAACCGTACATTTCATTCTAAAACAGCAGCGGGAGGTGCTGGAGGAATGAAATGAGACGATGATGGATGGAGAGAGGAGGGAGAGGAGGAAGAGGAGGGAGAGGAGGGAGAGGAGGGAGAGGAGGAAGAGGAGGGAGAGGAGGGAGAGGAGGGAGAGGAGGAAGAGGAGGGAGAGGAGGGAGCAGTAATAATGGAGAGTCTGGGGAAGACTGGGAAGTAAACACTCATTAACTCCTGCTGGGCTTCAGCTTCCTATAGCACAAATAAATTGACTGAATCTTTGTGGAAAAATACAATTTGCTTTATGAATACAAAAAATACTTATTGTTATGGGCAAACGACAACCAGGCTTTTCCTCCAAACAAGTAGAACTATAAAAAATTCACAAACAAAAGCAGTTCTGTCAAAGTAACCCAGTTCTTCAGACACCAAGCCAGAATCAAAATGTGCAAAATGAGGCTTTGCTTCTAAAATACATGTTTAGAAAATGTGAGCCTTTTTATTTCTGAATTTCTGATTGTGCAACAAGTACGGAGCAATCTGTGATTTTAAACCTGAAAGATTCAGGCAGATTTTCCAAATAAAACAACCTGTTGGATCGTCTGAGCTGAGAGCAAACAGCAGGGATGAGTTCAGACCTGAGAACTGAAAACTGCTCAGAGATTAAAACCCAAGCAGAAGGTTGGAGCTGCAGTGTTTAAAAGTTTGTGTCGTCGTTCAACAAGACGATCTGATGCAAAACACAAACTGCCAGAGGAACAGATCTTCACCGCTTTGCTTTTTTACTTCACACCACAAGGATCACACTGAGTCGCCTGTAGCCGTTTTACAGGGACGTCGTTTCCATATCGGCAGGTGGAGACGATGAATTCTGCATCAGGACGGCTGCTGATCACAGATCAGCTGACAGGGAATGAAGCACCACAAACATCTTGGAAACTAGTTTCACTTTGACTTCATAGATCTAATTTTCTGCTGCTATGCTGAATGTTTTGATCATCTTGCTTCTCCTTCACAACTGAAACAGTTCTGAACTCACCTGCATCTCTGTGGGAAATTAGTTTTTAACTTTTCTGAATCTAAAAGCCACAGCTCCATCTGTACGGCATGATCAGGAACATCCAGTTTTCAGATAAACTGGATGTTTATCCAGTTTAAATGCATTTATCTGCATTTATCTGTTATGCAGATAAATGCAGATAAATGCACATAACAGATAAATGCACAAAAAAGACTTTTTCCTCTAATAAATCAGCTGAAGCCTCACATCCAGGTTAACATCAGCAGTTGAATGAAGATGAAATGAGACAACATTATGCGTCTGGCTGCAGCTGCTGAGTCTATGGCTCTCTAATTTACATGTAAACAGCCCCTTAAATACCATCAAAACAATTCCTGAGTGATTACCTGAGTTTCTGCTGGATGACAGCGTCTGCAAGAATCTTCTTCATTAAGGAGGAGAGGCAGCTCATTATGACCATATTATCATGTTTTCTTTCATGCAGCTCTTGGAGCCTCATTAGAGGAAACATTTGAAACACTGAGAGATTGAAGAACGTAGCTGTCACTCAGATTAACGCTTTTTCTACAGATATTTTCAAAACATAAGACAACGATCTGAAAGGTATTTGAAGCATTTAAACGTGTTTTTGTTTTGACAATATGTAGAGTCTATTATCTCTGAGCCCAACAACTGCAGCATGTCCAACAATACCAATGGCTCTGCTGGGTGCGGTTAGCTCCACTATGACTGGAGATGCAATAAGATTGAAGAAATGTTATGAAATACATCAGGAAGAGAGAAAATGTTTGATCTGCTGCCGTTTCTTCCCTCTGCGACGTCATAATTTATGATTTCCAGCTCATAGTTTCCATCTGATCCGTCCTGAGCGCAGCAATCCCCAGTAAAAGGAACATTTCCAATCCTCAACAGCTACATATCTGAGGAATCACGTTTATTAAGATCAGAGTCTCTGAAGATGACTTCCTAGGAAGTCACCTCTGACTGATAATCATCTACTTCCTGTTTATACATGAATTCCTGGTTTTTGGCCAATCGTTTGCCATCCCGTCATTTTTACAGTCTGTCCAGAAAACAGATGCCTAACCTTTAACCCTTCACCTCATTCACCCTAATGCATGACCTCCAGTCTTCATGCGTTCATCTCACCACCAGCTGTTCGGCGCACATTGATTTCTTTAAACTGCAGAGTTTCTTCTCTGCTGTTTAAGCTCCTGGTTGATCATTTCTGATGCTGCTGAGTTATAATACTTCAAGAAGTAAAATCAATTCCAGCCTTGAAACCAGAACAGGGTGTCACCTAATGGAGAGCAGGCGCAAAACGGATCGACTGAAAAACGTTACAATCTGCATCCATGTTGCCGTTTATCACGAATCATCAGAAATATTCTGAACTGCATGAGACAGAACCGGCGGCAGAGCGAACTGTGCCTCTTTTCTCCTCAGGTGAAAATAGTTTGAAAAACATTTCAGATTTTTCATCAGAATCTGTTGGACAGATTCAGCCCTCCCTCCGATTGTTGACATTGTTCCTACTGTTTGAACTCGACTGTTTACAACATTAAAACATTTTTATTGTCACTTTTTCTCTCCTGCTGTTTTTGTAATAATTGCACAGCTATTGAAAAGAAAATCACCTCTGATTGTTTCCTTTAAATCTTCTTACTCTGTTTTCATTCAGTTTTTTTTCAGACAGGCTCGATATACTTTCATGAACCAAAAATAAAAACCATGACAATCTATCCGGCTGGTGTAATATGTTCCCTCAGTGCTGCAGCTTCAGGGTGGCAGAAATGAAATGATTAGGCACCATGAGGCGCTCCGTTATTCGCAGTCATCAGAGGAAGTTTCTGTCTGTCTGCTGAAGCAGCGATGCAGAATCACTAGGAGGGAAAGAAACAAGAAAAGTATTTCCATCAGCCTTTGACTCTCTGCAGCTGCTGTTCCTGTCGCTCTGGATGACAGACACTAATATCAGCACCTAGTGAGCAAACGTGTGGAGAGCTCTTCGCACAAAGCATCGGTTTCAAATATTGTGATTAATTCTTAGCTGTCCTGCAGCGGATCAGTTTAGCTGGAGGTGGAGAACATTACAGAGCAGTTTCACTGTAAGGCATGGAGCAGATGCTGAGCGAACAAAACACATTTATACTTACAAAGAAACGCAACGTTTTCTTTCTGTATGAGGAAAATCAAGTGAGAAAACCAAAACACTTGATATGATTCAGGTGGATGCAGAAAAAAATTAATTGTGGGGAAATTCAAAAACAGGAGGAATCCAGAATATTCTGGAAAAACAGCAGAGAGGATCACTAACAGGCCGGTGTCACAATTACCCAACATGATCCAGATTTCAGAAAGACAAACAGGATAATCATGAAGGACTCAGATTCAGGTCCTGCATCCAGACATGAACCACATTTAAATCTGATCTCAGGTCAGATTTAAATGTGGCTCAAAGCATCAGATCCAACCTCCAGAGTTTGTAAAGTTTTCATTCTGTAGTAAAAGATTCTTAATTATAAAACATTTGTCACAAACAATATAAATGCATCATAACCAAAGGTAGAAGTCTGAAGTTTAAATGATAAAAACAGCTGTTAGTACTTCATAGAAGATGGAAATATGATTTCTCTCTCCAGAACACAGAAATTAAATACAAAACACATTAAAGATGGAAGACGTCTGCTGAGTCTATAAGATATTTAACTTCATTTAAAGGTTAAAGGTTCCTCACATGAAAAGACCAAAGCAACATGAAAATCAAGATCATTAATGTTCTCAAGGAGCCAGTTTATTAAAATATTACAAAATAACTCTCTGCATTTGATTAGTGCTTTTTAAAATTAAATAACATTGAACTTTGATTTAACTGATGAAATATTATTTCATCATAAAGTTTCTGTTTCCCTGTAGAGTCTAGAGGACCTCATAAAAAGCTACGGTGGGCCGGATTTGGCCCTCGGACCTTGAGTTTGACACAAATGTTAGGATTATTTCTTCTTCTTCTCACTGAGTCGTCGCCTGCACCTGTGTTTCATCTCGTGATGATTCTGCAGATATTCTGGCTCCTCAGCACTCTCTGTTCCCAGCCAGCTCATTCTGAGGAATATTTCATATTTTTAGCATATTTTTGGTTTTCCTGCTGCTGAGCATCTTTTTATTTAAACTGAACAGCTTCAGGTTTCAGGAAGCTGAGTGTTTTAGTCACAGAATCAGGTAGAAGTTTATCATTCATCATCACTTACAGTTGAATTGTGTGATGTTTTCCTGCAGCCTTTAAATGTTTGGAGGTTTTATGATATAATTTCAGATCTGACGTCTGTAAACTGAAGGATCTCCTCTCCTCTGGGAGAAGGATTGGATCAGGAAGATTCACCGTCGTCTCCATGAAGGATTCTGGAAGCTTCCAGCTTTTTTTCTGTAACATTTCTCAAAAAATCAGAAGAAATATTCAGAGGGAAGAACTTCGGTCTCCTGCTGTTTCTGATAAAAACAGTAATTTGACAGCAGCACCTCAAAGTAAGCAGTCAATAAATATATGACTGATGCCAAACTTTCTGCATCAGTTCACTTTGCTTAATAATCTAACAAATAATATGAAAATATAAAGCTTTGTTTTACAAACTGTCCTTTACATAAGAATGTATTTAAAATGAAATTTAAATCTAATCCAGTGGAGCTGCTGGTGGTTCAGATCCAGATCCTGCCGTCCTGAATAACATCTTCCTCTTGGAAGGAAAAATAAAAATCAATTTTCAGTCAGCCACAGGTTAGTGTCTAACACTCCTGACACTCTGGGGTTCATTTCTTTTTTATGAACAAAGTCTTTTAGCAGAAAGCTCGATAAATGATGCAGCAGATAAGTTGGAAGTCACTCTGCAGAGATTTGCAGAGGAACTTCTCCAAATTTAGCTCTGATCTTCGTTCTGTGGATCTGACACCACAGCGCTCACATCAGACCTCTAATTAAAACTCTCTGTGTTCACAAACATCTTGTGGTTTTATATGGAGGTAAAAACATTTACGTTTTTACGTCGTGTTCTCCTCCCACGTCACGTTTCGCTCCTTCACGTGTTCTCGCAGGGATTTCTGGGAAATCTGGAAAGCCTGTGAGGCAACAGATGAAGCGTTTTTCACAACATCACACTTTCCAGAATCTGAACATTTCTGCCATCAGAAGGAGCTGCTGAGGAAACGGCTTCATGAAGGGATCAGATTTTACTGTGGAAGGGACAGGAAGGTCAGACCTTCTCCGTTAATCTGCTGACAGACGAATCCTTAGGAGAAACTTCTATAACATGGAAAGTTCAAAGATTATTCATGAGCTGGAAGTGGGTTTCCTCACTCTGCTTTGCTCCGTTTTTCCAAACTTGTGGAGGTCAGAATAACCGTAGCAGCACATCATCATCTCAGACATTTCACAGCCGAATGAGTTGGAGTGAAAGATGCTGAAAACGGAGCAGGAAGTTCATGTTCAGTAGAATCACATCCTGACAAACGTCCGTAAGCAGACTGTACAGGAGACAGAGCCGACCTTCTGGAGTGAATTTAACATCATGGAGGACTCGATGTTCCAGCTCCAAATTCATTCATTTACTAATAATCAATCATCCATTTTCAGCTTTTTAGATGGAGCTAAAAAAAAGAGAGAAAAGCTTTTACGTCTTTCCTCAAATGAAGGTAATTTTCTGAATTAAGAACATTTCTAAACATTATGAAAGAACACTTTGATTCCAGATCCTTTCACCTTTTATCGGAGCTCCTTTTCGTGAAGCGGAGGGTCAGCATGGAGAGCATTCTGCTGTTTAACGGGACGACCTCTAAAAACCAGGTGATCCTGAACAGTGTGTCCTCTCTGCTCAGGCCTCTGGACCCATTAGGACCGACAGACAGAACCGGACTGTGATGCTGCTCTTCTCATCCTGGGTGAAATCTTTACGCTGAGTTATGCAACAAACTGAAACTGAGCCGCCCGATTTTATTTTAGTAAATGTGAAAGAGTAGCTCTGAATGTGAGTCATGCACACCTTCACCGACACACCAGGAGATCCATTCTGGGTGGTATGTAAAAAAAAAAACCTGCTGGAAAAAGGAGGCTGTGAGCTCGTTAAGTTCTGAGTCCGGCCCGGTGGGTTATTTTAGACCAGCAGCTCCTGACAGATAGATTTTCTTTGGTGCTAAAATGTACCGTCTCTTTAGGCCCCAGGCAGAATACAGAGGGAGCATTAAAGTTCTGCAGGAGACAGAATGTGGTTTTATTTCCTCAAGCTTCAGCAAATTCTCTGTTTATTTAGGGAGAAGCTGCATGAGAAGCTGTGAAGGAAAAAACTACGCTTACATCCTGCTTTAACAGGGTTAGGAAGGATTTTCATTCACAGAAAATGTAAAGTATCTTCCCTCCTCATGATGGAGGAAATGAGTCGCAGACAAAAAAATATGCAGCGAAGCACGACTGGAATCTGGCAAACTCATGAATGAAAGATGGAGACAATGAAACAAAGGGAAGGATTTAAATGAGAAACGAACAGAGCCGTTTGTGCCAGACGGAGAAACGGAGACGACGCTGAAGGATGAGGCAGAATATGTGAAGGAAGCAGCGACACAAAGACGCAGAAGCACAATGGTGGAAAGAGATCTTATGAAAGGACTCAGGCTGAAAGACACGACCGGCTGAAAGTGGAGGAAATCACAAAGAAACCAGGAAACCAGGAAACCGATGGAGGGAAAACCAACGGCATGAAGAGGAGATGGATCTGATTTGTTGGTTTGTGAAAGAAAACAGATTAAATCTGAATGACACCAACGCCAACATCTGTGTAGAGATAGCAAAATAATTATTAGAAAATCATCTAACTGTTTCTTAGAACTTGGTAAAAAAAATAATCTGCAGTTTAAATGATTTCCTGTTTAACATGGAGGTCAGGTAGGACAGGATTCAAGATTTGACCTGTTATTCTTCACCCTAAATATGTTAATGAGGTTTCTGAGCATGGAAAATGAATCATGTTTTATTATCTCTTCCACAGTGAGTCACAGGGAAACAGGATGTTTGAGTAAAACGCTTTTCAACCATAAAACCTCAGAAATAATAAAGATTTTCATGAGGAGACGCTGGACTGGATTCATGATGTTCTCCTTCTTTAGAGATGTTTATGAACAAATTAAATATCTACATTATAATGTATGACTCCAGCATCTCTGACTGGGGAAACAGAGCATTAAATGCAGCCTATCAATAATTTGCAAAACCAATTAATCTGCTGGATCAATTAAAATCAATCAATCCGTGATGGTTGACCAGAAAAAGACTCTGATTTCTTTACTAAATCATCACCAGGTTTTAGTTTCAGAGAGTTTGTGGTGATTAAATCATTTCTGGATTTCTCAGCTGTCTCTTTCTTGGACGTCTTCTTCGCTGCCTCAGACTCTGCAGGACATCCTGCGTGTTTTGGCGCTCCAGCTGAACTCAGCACCATGCTGCCGCCGCCGCCGCCGCCTCCCACGCTGACTCACAGTGGTCTGTGACTCACCGTGTCGACGCGGCTGGTCGCGTCACGGCAGCAGCTCTAAAAACCAATGATTCAGTTTATCTGGATTTGACCGATGCTCTCTCCTCGTCCTCCACAGCTTCACTTCTCTCTCCTTCTTTACTTTCCATCCTCATCTTCTCATCCTCCGTCTCTTTGGTCCTCTCTCTCTCCTCCCACTCGTTCTGCCACTTCTTCCTCACTCGTTGCGTTCTGTTGCTTCGTCTCGCCCCCTTCGCTCTTTCTCACTCCTCCTCATCTCCATCTCACCCGGCATGGAGCTCCACCACGCTTTGACTTCAGACTTCACACTTTTTGTTTTCCACAAAGCAGAACTTTGTCAGGGAAACGAAGCATAAAAACACAAAGTTAACTTCTCGTTTTGAGCAGCTGGACCAGCAGTAGGTGTTGCCGCCCCGATCTGAAGAGGCTTCATGAAGAACAGATCAATCAAACACTAAAACTGCATCAGGGCTGGAATGAATCACAGAGTGATCAGTTAGTGGTCTTTTGGTTTGAATCTTTCTCTTCCACGTTCTTCTGTTCAGGAAGCTGTGTTTGGATATTATGATCCTTTTACTTATTCAGAAGTTCAGGAACAGTTTCTTTACTGCAGAAATTTACATTTTAGAAGTGATCCACCAGATTCACGTGAATAATCTCGTTCTTGAATGTGATTCTCTGAAAGCCTCTGTTCACAATCAGACCAAACCTTTTCTGTGCTCTGAGTTTCATGTTTCTGCATTTTGATTAGAGAAGATTCTTCTAAACTATGAGACATTTTTTTTACTTAATTCTTCTGACATTGTTGTTCATGTCTGGATAATTTACAGATCTTCACCAAACTGTTCCTGAACATTTGTAACGTCTCTGTTACAGGAGGAAGTTCACTGTGACGGATGTGAAGCTCTAACACGGATCACATCAGGATCCTTCCTCCCCACAGATCCACATGTTTTCTTCAGTTTCTCTCCTGCGGAGGAAATAACTCGGCTGTCCATCCTGGTCGCTCCTGCAATGTGGTTCCTTCCCAGACAGAAATGCGTTTTCTGCTGTAATGCTAAAAGTTGCTGTTCAGGCTTCACCTCACTGTGTGCAGCAACCCGCCTGCTGTCCTCAGAGAGACAGACTGAGTTTGTTTTCTGAGTCTGTCTTGAATCAACTAAATGTTTTGAGCAACAAAACTTCTCTGTAAAAGAATCAATTTGGATTTATTTATTATGCTGCAAAGTAACTTAAAAACAATGGGAATAGTTCAAGATTATATGAACCATAAACTCACTGTCACGACTGAACCCTGAGGAAACATGCAGCATGTCAGTAACCTCAGTCCAACTCAGTGCTTTTCCTCTCCTTCCTGCAGGGTGAGGGGTTTTTGTGCAGCAGGGTTTTTGTGCAGCAGGGTTTTTGTGCAGCAGGGTTTTTGTGCAGCAGGGTTTTTGTGCAGCAGGTGTTGAGTCAAACCTCTCAGTATGCAGAGGGTTGCTGTTTGAACTCTGCAGAGAGTAAAACGTTTTCCACAACAACCGAGCCACTCATTAGTCACAAAGTGACGTTTTTACCCGACTTTAGTGGCTTTCAGATCCTGCAGCAAATACTCAACCAATTTCCTCCACACTAAGGAGGAAACACAAGACTCCAACTTTCACTGAACTTTGACAAAGGGAGATGATGCATGCTGTTATAATATTGAGGAAAACATTGTTAATTCGTCTGATTTAGATATAATTGTTGCTTCAGTCGTCATGGTTTCATTTTGATGTTGCATGATCTGTTAAAAGTTTAGCAGTAAACATCTGTCGTTATATTTAATGTTATTGATATTTAGTTTAAAACATAGCAGAGAGATATAGATTTAATAATTAGGAAGTTATTCATGTAGTTATCTGTTGATACACTAAGCTACATTTGAAACTTTTATTGATGTAGTTTATTCCTGTGAAGGCTTTGGAAACGTTCTGCTGTAATAAAACCTGCTGATCCTTCATATTATCATCTGGTTACTAACAAACCATCAGAATGGTTGCAGTAACAGCATCGTACAACATGAAGCGTCAGAATCCTGCAAACCAGTCAGAAAAATAACTGTAATCATTGATGCTGATCCTCTGAAGGTTTGGGCTACAACAGTCTCATCCTATCTGCACCAACATCCTTCAAAATTGGGATCATTAATATATTTTTTATTCAGTATTGATCTGGGTTTTAATTCTCAGAGCTCATCAATCATGTATCTACGACATTTAGAAGGAATGTTTTCCTTTACATTCTAAGACTGCACTCAGAGATGTAAATACCAGCTTTTATGCATTAATAATGACTACAGATCATGGAACATAAGTGCACAAACCTTTATTTATGCAAACCATGACTCATGATTTGGATAGTGTGCTTGTGTGTGACATTTAGCAGCAAAGGGCAGGTAGCCTGGCCTCCAGAAGGCCCAGCAGAGCAGCCATGCTCCCCTCACACAGGCAGGTTGTTAGTGAAGGCCCCCGGCTGAAGAAGCACCGGACATCAGGCACCGAACACGTGATGCGACTCTCAATGCGACTCACTGTGATCCTGTTAGCTGCGTACAAACAGGAAAAGAAAAACTGTCCAGATTTAGCAGCAGAATTCAGAGACCTGAGCAGCAACAGAGTCTTACTTTTACAATTAAAATCTAAAGTTTGAACCTTTTGCCACAGATTTGGGGTAATAATGTATGTTCTACATGATAGATAATTATTAGAAATATGGAGTCAGTGTTTGCCGTTGAGTTTCCTGTTTTCCATGCACGTCTCTGATTCCTGCCGGAGAGGCTGGTGTTTCTCTCCAGGGGTCTTTGGGTGGCAGGTGGACGGATCCTGCCCGATTGTGTTTTCATCATTAAATCTGTCACCGTGACAACGGCATTTTCAGAAAACCTCATCAGATAACTGAGCTTTAATCACTTCAGAGGTGTCACTACAGAGAAGTTTACTTTATCATTTCTTCCTCTTCTTGCTGTTCACATAATGCTACATGATGTTTCTGCTATCTGCTGCTAGCTTCTCCCATTATTCTGCTGCTTTTTTAATGCAGATTATTTTGGTTCCTTCGGGTCTCACATCATTTCTTCCTTTAACTCGTGAGTCCATCAGCATTCCCTTCACACCTCAGACATGATCAGATTTCCATATTTCCATATGAAGTCTGTTTTTTCCTTTTTTGTCTTTAATCTAACTTTATATTTACTGCTTTGGACTTTTTGCCTCACAGGACCCCGTACTTCACAGATAAACTTGTTTTCCTCTGAAGCGTCTGAAGCACCAGGCTCTCTATTATTCAGCCGTCTGTGACAGATGCGTCTGTGAGTGACGGGAGCAGCGACAGCTTGTGCCAGATTGGACAATAAATCAAATGAGATCAACTCAAAGTCTGTTTTAAACAACATGATGTTCTGACACCAGAGGATTTCGTTTCATCTCGTCATGAGCCGTTTACAGTAAAACAGAGCAGTAGTTGTGAAAGCAGCTTATGTTTTCTGTGTAAATCTGCTTAGAAGTGAAAATGCATATAAAGTCTGTTTTATCAATGAAAATCCATGTGAAGCACATTTTATAGCAGATATAAAAGTCATATAGTCTGTCCTGGGTTTTAACAAAAATAACTACAAAAACACCAAATGGTCAGAAGCTTAATGATACAGCTAACATAAATAAAAAATAATGATAGTCACCTGCATGGCTTTACATACAAATTATAGTCCGCTTGCAGAAAAGCACAATGTGAAAGCAAACCAATAAAAAAAATAAAGTAAAGATGTTTTAAAAGCTGCAAAGTTACAGATTAGCTGTTGTTAATGTTTGGTGTTTGATGTTCTGACAAAAATCCAAACAGTGAAGAGAAAATGATCAAATCAAACAGATACGGCCGTGTTGTTCTTGTTCGCTGCTTCCCTGGAGATTAATGTGGATGTTTGAAACGGTGTCATGGTTCCGGGCGATTCACTTTCTCCACATGAAAGCACATTTAGAGCCGTATAATTGGAGCGCTGCGTTTCTGTAAGTGTGACGAGGAATCAAAGCACCTTTCTCTTTTTGAAGTATTAAATTAATTCTCTCATATATTTGTGATTCACGTTTTTAGCCAAGTAGCGACCTTGATCCGTTTCATTCTTGGTAAAGTAACATGATGTGGAGAACGCAGGAAACAGAAAGTCAGCTGTTTGTTCATGGTGCTGCTTCCCTAAAAGCGTTTTATTTTTGGCGCAGCCTGGTTCAGTTCAGGTGAAGGTTGCATCGTTTCTATTTACAGAGAGACAAGCAAAGCTTACTTTCATCTTCAAGAAACATATTTAGAAAGTTCATACCCTGCATGTAAAGAAAGATTTTTATATTAACAAATACCTCTCTGCATAAAGCTGCAGCTCTGATTCACACCGGTGCCGTTTGAGCTGAAAGTGTTTTTCATGTTTTAAGTGGATTCATTGACATCATGTCACATCCCTGAACAGATCCTAATAGATCTGTGTGGATAGCAGGACGACGCTGCAGCTCAGCTTACAGGCTAACAGACGTACGTGTCATCATTTCTTTAAAAAATGTAACTCTGTAAACATTCTGGAAAAAAATAGTTTATTGTCATGAAATGTTGAGGTACAGTTCCAGTCAGAAGATTTCTACGACTCATTATGGACATGAACATTTTTAATTATGAGACTATTAGGCTGTTCTTTCTCCAGGATGGAGTCATCATGCAGAGGTGCTTCAAGATAATCTTCCGTTTTGTTTTTTGACCACAGTACCAAGACACATGTCAGACAGTGAGTAGAATAATGAAGGACTACAACTAAAATCTCAAATTTCATCTTAGATTAAAAGCTGGACGGTTGACACTTGGAACCGGTTTGGGGCACCGACAGAACAATCATCCCAAACACATTTAAAATGCTTTGGAAATGAATAAAATAAGCATTAACATTAAGATTCTGCGTTGGTCGTTCCAAAGCCCCAACCTCAACCTTTATGGACGATTTTCTGAAGTTCTTCCTCAGTTCCAGTGAATCCAATCAGTTCTGCCAAAAAGACTCAAACGTCCAATCAGAAGAACCCCAGCAGGTTACTGATGGCAGTAAAACTTCAGGTTAAGACAAAAATCATTAAGGACAGGTTCTGAACCCTGTGAGGATCTGAGAAAACCTCCAGTAAAATCAACACTTTGCACCCAAATCCTGTTTTCATAAATCTATGAAAGACACATCCTGGTAAAGAGTCGTTAAATAAAACAATGAAGATATATATAACCCAGATCAACCCAATTAAACTTCCACGTGTTTCATTTTATGGGTCATGGAAGCAGCTGATGTCACAGGGGAGGAAATGTGTTCATGTTCTGATCGTTTTTCTCCTTTAAAGGATTTCTCTTGCAGAGCAGGTGATGACATGTGATAATGTTTCATATAAAACACAAATAGGTTAACAGCATGTGAAAACAGCACAGATGCAAAACTGTTGGTTTAGGATGCAGAGCTGCATGTGAACCAAACTGTTTGGTACAAACAAAGTAAAGAAATCCATCAAATATTCATTAAAGTGAAGGATCTATTGGCACAAACACACATCACACACTGGTAACATCTAATTAACTAACCTCTGACCTTTGTCATGGTTGTTTTATCCTGTTGTTTCTCTACAAACATCACATTTATTACTCTACTTTTGCTGCAGTTCATGTTTTCCTTCTTAAATTTACACATTTTAATAGTTAATTATCAGCTGACATCTCGTTTAATTGTTTTTATTGATTCACATTTTTCAGGTGGACATTTGAAACCTTAAAACAAAATAAATGGATCAGTCATGTTTTTGAAGAGCCGCGACTCTACTGTCAAAAGAACAACACAAAGTTAGCGTTACCATAGAGATATTTCAGCACATGAATAGAAAATAACTCAGAAAAGCCTCATTTCTTTTTTCCCTTCTGTACAAAGTTACAACAGTGAAGTCAGCTTTGTTTGTAAGGCTGAAACGGTTTGGATCAATGATGGGAAACAGAAGAACCAAAGACAAACAAATCAAAGTTTCCTCTTAACTTCACTATTTCTACTGGATGAATCTCATTGTAGTTTATTTATTACGTCCAGGTGAACAGGCCTGATGGCGTCTCCACTGCTGAGTGTGTGTTTTCCTGTGTGTGTCTGCTGGACTCCAGGCTCCATATCTGCTGTGGCAGAACATGGACCACAGCCACTGTGGCTCTGCGCCCAGAGCGAGGGCAGTTCAGAGGTTCTGATGCATGACTGAACCGATCCGGGAACATTTCCTGACCAAAACCCACCAGGACCACTGCAGAGTCTGCAGCTCTGGTTCCTGCACAACCAAATGGACTCAGACTGAAACATCTCCACCTGAAGGTCCGAATGAGAGGAAGATTTCTGCTCCTTCGTCTCTGATTCTGTCCCACTTACAGATTAAAACCCAGCAGCTTCATGGGTTTTGTATATTTTCATTTCCTGCACAGAGCAGCTTTAATTAATGATTAAAGAACGAGTTAAAGGCGTCAGTAAGAGAGATCCACTTCCTGATCAGAAAGGTTTTCCCAGCCTGCATTGCTCCATCTGCTGCTGCAGAAAGAGTCGGTAATGAGGAGGAATTTAAGCCCAGACAGCAGGGGGTGGGGGGGGGGGGAGCTCCAGCCTCTCATTGTTTTACACAAAAGAACATCTCTATTCTATAAATGAAACATAAATGCAATTTATGCTGCTCCACTTCAAACACAACCCCAGCAGACTTGAAATTAGACCCAGATTATCATGAACACACAGCAGCTTCTTTTTCTTCACATCCAATATAGCGAATACGTATATTTTTTATTAAATAAAAGCACCAGATTCTTGGTTTTTAAACTCAATAATCCAATGTGATCAACTTACAGAAGAATATTGTTATATACGGTTTAAATCCTTCTGAATCGACCAAAAACTCTCATTTTTGGGAGGAAAGTTGTGGAACAGAGATTACAGTCCTGATCCACTGTGTTCTTATGGTTCTGATCAGTTTCTTTAGTTTTGGTTGCACCTGATTGCTGATCAGTTTGAATGAAATTAACAGTTGAAAGGTTAAAGATGTTTTGTGTTACATTTCGGTAAAACAGACTCATCCCTGTTTTATTTTCTCAGCAGTTTGTTTTTCAGCCTCTTTAAAAAAATGAAATATTAGTTCTTTTAACCTCAGTCTGACATATAAAACATGCAGCGCTTGTTTCATATTCATATGATTTCATTGTTGTTGCATCTTGTTTTTTCCATTTGAGAGCTCCTTGAATATTTCACAGCTTATGAATCATTTTTCTGGCACTTTTAATTTAAAACACACCCACAAAAAAATCCAGCCCCTGTTACAGAAAGGGAAAATTATTCTGATGCTGCTGCCCAAAAATCCAACATATTTGACCTTTCTTCTTTCATGATTATCATCTAACCTGTGACAGAGAAAGACTCTTATTTTAGCGAGTACAGGAAGTCCAGTTAAGCTCTTCCTGTTTGTCATTTAGGCTTTTAGTCCTGAACTGACTCATTTCAAACTGTGATGTAAAAAGTTTAAATCAGAGCGGGTCAACAGGGCGGCCGTTATCAAACCCTCTGAGCAAGAACCAGAACCGGGGACTTCTGTAACTGGTTGCCATGGTGATACCCTCTGCATCACTCTGTTCGTTACCTCAAAGAAAAGACAAACTCTGCGTGTTATCCAAACGATTCTCGAAGCCAGAGCGACTGGACCGTCTGTTGTTCCAGCCTGTGAACTTCAGTCTGACATATTTTATGTTGGATATCAGGCACCTTAAAAAATCACTTCCAGCTTGGAAAGAAAACATCAGAGATCAATGAGCTAGAGTTTGGGTCTCTGGGCTCATTAAGGAGAGAACTCTGTAAGTCTTCTATCAGCAGGACTCACTGTGTGAACGTAGAAAAAATATCTAACAGTACATTTATAAACTGTACATGTGGAGATTAAACTGTGGTCATGAAGGTTAGATACAGAACGTTTCTGTTTCATCCTCACTGAACTTTCTGTGGGAAAAACTTAGATTTGGAGTGAAACCAGTTTTTAAGACGGTAACTGATTGAGTCCGGGTCCAGAGGCTGCATCCTCTGAACTTACCGGCTTACATCGAACCTAAACGGTCGACGTTAGCCGGGTTCTTCATCGACTGTAACGACTGGAAATGAGCGACTGTAAAACTGGATGGTCCAAACCTCAGATTTATTCCCACCCTGACCTCTGCATATGCCTTGTCGCCTAGCAACTAAACACGAACTGGTAAGAATTATTGTCACCCTTTTAATATATTACACTTATAAATAAATATTTTAGTAATTTTGTATCAATATTACTACTCATCTACGCAGATGATAAAAGACAAAAACCGCAACCACTTCAAGCTTCTGAGTTTTGTTCTGTAATATTTAGATTTTTTAGATTTAACTCAGTTCTCCTCTCCTACTCTATCTCCCATTTCACCTGCCATTTTTACAAGAATAAAACTCTCTGGCCGCAGTGCATCTTGGGATAGGATGGACCACGAAGGACAAACTAAACCCTTCAAATCCGGGGACAGAACGATGCATCTTGAGGAACCTTTGAATCTAGACAATCTTCTTCATGAAGCTGTGAGGTAATCAATCTTTAAATGTGGCTTTTGAAGGATGCAGCTCATGA